>NC_083771.1:18745544-18820514 GCF_963514075.1 Conger conger
ATCGACGCCAGAGGTTCCTCTCAGATGCTCGTCCAATAACAAATTAGCTTGTCTGTTAAAAGAAATCTGTAATCAGCTTCAAGAGGTGGACGCGCTTGAAGGTTAATTGGAATCGGGCTTCTGGTAAATGTCAATGGCAACAGCAGGCCGTACACACTGATTGACTTTAAATACAGACCCCTCCGATCCGGGATAAGCTTCCCCGAACCGTGTCATTACTGGACAGCCCCCCACGCCCCCCAACCCCCCCATCCACACCGCCATGTCCCTGTCTGTTTGAGGCAGGAACAGAAAGGGGCACGTGACGGAGAGGAAAACAGACGGGTGGCAGGGGGCTGTCATCCCTGGAGCCTGACGAATCTGAAATGAAACGGGCGTGTCTCATTAGCCCTTTTATTTACCAAGGTTAGCATGTTTCCGAGGTTGTGGTTTTTCTGAAAACTTTATAAACAGAGAGATTTAGCCTCTTTATTGTCACTGAAGCATAAGCCTTCGTTGTTCTCCAGAGGCTCTGACCTTCCCAAGCCCCGCTTTAGCGGTGACAGGAAAGCAGTGACAAAATGGCCTCCCTTCCGGCTGCAACTCCACGCACACAAACACACCTACGGGGATTCTTCTGAACATCTCAGAGGGGTTGGGGGGGGGGGGGGGTGAAGGTTTCCAGGCGGGCGGTGCCTCCACACTCCTCTGGAACAGCTGGAGGGTCCGGGGTGTCGATATATCGACCGGGCTGTCAGGAAGTTTGTTAAGGCCTGACTGCAGCGGGCAGATGCACTGCCTGAGCCCTGTCAGATCACCCTCCACACCCCCCCCGTTCTCCGTCTGCCTGTCAGAACAGGGAAAACACCTGTCCCATTTAATCCCAGCGGCCGTTGGGCTGGATGCTAACTCCACCAGGGGCTACTAAAGGTTGTTACAGGCTAGACGATGAAGCCACCTGGGGCTACTAAAGGCTGTAACAGGCTAGACGATAAAGCCACCTGGGGCTACTAAAGGCTGTTACAGGCTAGACGCTAAAGCCACCAGGGGCTACTAAAGGCTGTTACAGGCTAGACGCTAAAGCCACCAGGGGCTACTAAAGGCTGTTACAGGCTAGACGCTAAAGCCAACAGGGGCTACTAAAGACTGTAACAGGCTGGATGCTAACTCCACCTGAGCTACTAAAGGCTGTTACAGGCTAGACGCTAAAGCCACCAGGGGCTACTAAAGGCTGTTACAGGCTAGACGCTAAAGCCAACAGGGGCTACTAAAGGCTGTAACAGGCTGGATGCTAACTCCACCTGAGCTACTGAAAGGCTGTAACAAGCTAGTCGCCAAAGCCACCAGGGGCTACTAAAGGCTGTTACAGGCTAGACGCCAAAGCCACCAGGGGCTACTAAAGGCTGTTACAGGCTAGATGCTAAAGCCACCAGGGGCTACTAAAGGCTGTTACAGGCTAGACGCTAAAGCCACCTGGGGCTACTAAAGGCTGAAATGTGAACAATGAGCGGTGATATTGAATGTTTCTGTTATTGTTTTAAACCAAATTCAATAAGCCCCTGAGTGACGCATGTCCGCCCCTGAGTGACGCATGCCGCCCCCCCCCCCAAGCTAACGAGCAGTCAAACTAAAATCCTATGTGCTCTGCCACTTTAAAGCAATTCTTGAACATTTTCAACAAAATAATTTTCTCCCCCCAACAACACACCCAACAGTATGGCCAAACCGCTAGCCTTTCACAAGATTCAACTCAGAGATGAAAACTAAACCAGAAAAAAAATTCAGGAACCTGTCCAATTGCATTGTTAGCACCACAGTTTTTTCAAATAAGAAATAAAACCCCAGTATAATTTCACATGAAGTGCAATTCCATAGCTGTAATTTAGGCTGGCAACTGCATCCATTGGAGCACAGAGCCAAACATGCACTGTGGGATTATTTCTTTCTTTGTACTCATGATGTGTGGGTATGCACACCTTCATTATTTTATACTATTTGTGCCCGTGATTGTTTCCAAAAAATCTATGCCCACCAAAAAGGCATAGCTCCCACAGGTGACTGACTTTTCGATCTCCCCTGGTTATTTTGACTTCCTGGTAAATTAAAAGTTACTACCCTGCCCTCCGTCCCATGAACCCTGCTTGAGTGAACAGGCAGAGAATCTCTTCCCCAATGACTGCACACCCACTAAATTAAAAGTTACTATCCGCTCGGTAGTGAGGTCAATGCTATGAATTCAGGCATTCATGAATGGAAAAAATTATGTCCAATTTTCAAACGTATTTGACAAAACAGTTAATGCTATTATCGTTTGTGGAGAGAAATCCTCACATTGCTTTCACTGCACCGTTTTCCAATTCCGAACGATTTTGTGTCATTATGTGGAATAACTTGGACAAATAACACATATCACTGTACATAAATGGAACAATGAACGACTGTGGAGAAACTCATCCTCAAGGGCAAACACAGTTTTCAACATTCATTGAAGGATGAACTTTAATTCTCTTTCACAAAATGCCATTTGCTGTGGGGACCTATTAAAATATAGATATCTAAGTAATCCCAGAAGTATAATGAATATTGGTGTATTTTCATTTATAACTCAAAACCTTGCCTCACTTTGCCTTTCAGAGATGTTCCCTCTAATAGTGACATGACCTCTCATGTCGTGACATATCATGACAGTTTCATGAGGGATCAATGTTTCGGGGTTGATTTAACACTGAAAATGATACTGAAGATGTTTTTATTTAGGTGAAATCAGTGTGATTTTGACATGCACTTGAAAATACAATTTAACTACTGAAGCTGGTGTGTATCAACAGTAAAAAAAATAAAAATTTCAATGCTCGTGAAGAGCTCTTATGTATGAAGACAAAAAAATATTCTCACCTTGCAAGCCACTCCCACTTAATAATCTCTCTTTCAATTGGCTGATTTCCATCCTAGACAAAATTCAACATGTCAAATACCCAATCAGCTCTCTGCAGTGCCTCTCTATCCCCCATGTAGCATTTTCAGTTGGTTATTTACAGATAGGTGGTTGCTCAAGGGTCCAATCGTTTCTATGGTGGTAATACCAGCACGATGTCAACAGCAGCTGACATAAAACATCAACAGGAAATAAAGCCCTTGTGGTTCTGTGTTGTTACATCAAATGACCAAACAGCAAACTGTCAGCAGCAGCCTGACTAAAAACGTACCTTTCCAAACTGTACCTTAGTCCTACCTCCTGATTCCCCCCCTTTCCAATATCCCTATCTATCTTGTCTAAAAAATAAATAAAATAAATAATAAATATAATGACTGTATGTTGATAACAGCACTTCATGCGTATTTTACTAGTTATGGATGCGATGCTTTAACTTGTGGAAGAACCAATGCACTTGTAAGTGGCTTTGGATTAAAAGCATCTGCCAAATGAATAAAATGTAAAAAAAAAAGTGAAATGTCAGCATGTCCACTAAAGTTTGGGGTGCGTTTCAAAATTCTCGGTTGTAAGTGAAAATAATGGAATAATTGTGTTCTAAGAATGGCTCCCACCATGGTGACGTGAGCTGGCAGTGAACCATGTCTGTGCCCATCAGGGTGTGAGGGAGATACTGTAAACCACCAAAAAACCAAAAAAGAAGTCGGTATAAACAAGTATTCCTTGTATTGAGATTTCTATTACTTTTATGTTTTCTAAATAAGACCAAGGCAGTGAGACAGGTTGACTCATTAGAAAATTTGCCAATGGTGTAAGAAAATTTCACTTGTCAAGTAAACAGGGACTAAAAACAAGCTAATGTTTTCTACTTGAGAAAAAAAACTAAACCTCTGATTACAAGACTGAACCACTTGTTAAGACAGTCATGTTTTGCAGTGTAATGAGGGGTTTTGACGGTTTTGTTAGTGAGTACAGTTTTGCGGGGCCTGGGCACGGCTGAGAGTGAATTAGGAAGGAGCACCATCGCATTCGGCTCATATTTGCTTTCTGCCTTCCCGCCGTTTGGCTCTGGGAAGGCGTTCCGGCCTCCGCTAACGCCGTATGCTGAGCTCCGGAACGTCTGGATGAGCGAGCGAGACTGTACACAGGGCCCAGTCCCTGAGTAAATTTACCCTGCAAAATCTCTGCCTCGTGTTCTCGGTCAATGCAAACCCCCAAGCTTTGCATTGCCCCAATAACGCCAAAGAACGTTATTCCTCCCTGGGATCGTGGCCTCCCCATGTCAGCCAGGCAGCTGCTTCTGGCTTTCATCTTCTGAAGAGTACACAGTAAAATGTCCACTGTTAGTTCATCTCTAACAGAGTTAAATCAACACTTACAGAGCCAATATAAGTCCATTCTGTCCATAGTGGACTCATATAGACTCTGCAAGAGTTGATTTAACACAGGACATTTTTCTGTCTTTTGAAGCCCTCAGGAAGGTGACAATAACGCAGATAACCATGCTTTACAACAGTGGTAAGCATCTCTGAACACACAATGCGTCAAACCTGTAAGTGGATAGGCTACAGCTGCAGAAAAAAATAAGTCTAATAACTACCTAATAATGCTCTCACTGAATGTATAACTCCAATATTACACATCAAAACACATTAGTAACACGGCTGTTTTCCTGTGTGCTGTGTTAGTGCACAGTGTGCATACTGTGGTACGTGGTACATGATACGCAATCACAGGGCCATATAATTCCACATAATTTAGGCACACGAGTGCTAACTAATGAATTTATGTGGATTTTATTGACATAATGATCATGGCTGATAGACGACAGGTGACTGCGTAAATAAATAAAGAAATCGCCACTCCCGTTCCCCCGACCAAAGGGGTCGTCAATCTTAAGAACCGCCTCTAAACTGCTCCAGTCAGTTAACATTTTAGGAAATGGCCCGGCCATTAATAACACTCCCATATTAACATAAGCGAATTCATCCACGGTGTGGAATTCGGTGTAGCGGTTATTAAAGTCCAATTTGGCTTCGTTAATAATGGATACACCTTTGACTTTCTAATATCCAGATTATGTGGAATTACCAGACGCATACATAATTTATTAACGACATTCAATTTGCGGGACTTGATGAGCTTTAATTGGTGGTCGGGGGTGTCATTAGCCTGTCCCTGATGAGACCTGTCAATCACCCCCCCCCCCCGACACCTGCCCCCACCCCCCCATTACACACAAACACCTCACACCTGTGTCACCGCCGGTGACAGTTACCGGGCGACAGAGACGGACAGAGCCCTGACCCCGGAGGCCTCGACACCGCCCCCCCCTCCCCCCGCCTGTCCATCACTCCTTCCGGCCCACTTTGTGACGGGCCGACCGGCCGCTTCCAGGACCTCTCCGCTCTCCGTCCCCGCACGCCCTCTGGCCCAAACCGCTGCGCTGTTAAAAATTGATGGCGGCGAGTACCCGCTGATTTCTGCGCACCCCCCTCCGCCCGCCCCCGCCCCCGAGCGCCATTGTCAGACATGGCGGGCATGAATATTGTACGCCAACCCACTGTGTTCTGTTAATGTTACCTCAGGTGTAGTGCTACCTCCCAAATACGTTCCCTGCAGACACCCCCCCCCGCCCACCGGGAGCGAGCCCCGGCATGCACACATGAACGGAGACCCCAACCCTTGACCCAGACATGATAATATTTAAAAGCAGTCCATTAACGGAACTCTCCTGTGGAAAGGAAAAAAGATGACATGAACTAAATCTTGGCTGAATGGTAAATGAAGAATATCTCCAAGCTGTCCCACAGTGTTTTGCTCTTTTGTGTTTATAACTAAAGGGCCATGGCCTTTTTAAAAGCCAACAGCAGACAAATGTAAGCAAACATTTTGAAACGGTAACAAAGACAGAGAGAACTTCTGCAGTTCCAACACTGGAAATGAAGAACATTTTGGCCTTGTGATTTTTCCTCACAGATGGCTGCCTAGAAAGGCTGGCAAAAAAATGACAACCGAGGGAAAGTATTTGATTTACCATACCAAGAATTTCTTCTTAATTCACTGCACAGAAAATCCATCTGCAAGAGATCCTGAAATTGGTCTTACCTTCCAAGTGGCAAAATGCATTTTCAGTTATGATTGTGAGATAAAAGATCCTATTTTGAGGGTGCAAAGTGATGATACAAACCCACCTGCGATTGATCACGATAGAGTCGCTATTTTGGAGAAGCGCAGCTGGCGAGACGTGGAACTGAATTAAATTTCCTGAAGAGCGGCTGAGACGGATGGTTTTGTGTTTCGCTTCCTGTTTCCTTTAGAGAAGACACTCGACGTGAGGAGGAAGTGTTAGGGATGACACGGAGGAAGTAGGTTCTGTCACATCTTCGCGTTTACGAGAGCAACACCAACAGACACAGACGCCAACAGACACTGAAAATGGACATAGGCTATTCATGCCAAACAATACATATGTGACCAGCTCCATGGTTTAGATACATGTTTCAAAGTTAGACTTTTTCAGTACAGAACGAGAGCTACAAAATCAGGTATCACTTTGTCATATTATGTCGGAGATATGACTGTTTGAATCTTGCATTTTTGCAAATCAGAGTTTTGAGTTTTGTCTTTGAAGATTTTGTTGTGAATTTAGCCTTTTCTCATCACAAATACACCCACAAACCAGGAACTATTGTATGAAATTACTATATTTGTGTGGTCCCTAACCCAGTGCTTGCTATGCATTTTAATTGGTTTGATTGGTATTGTCTTATCATGTATTATGTTAGTCTAGGTTCGTCATGTTGTTTAGTTTGTTTCTTGTTACGATTCATTTTCTTGTCATGTCTAGTTATGTTTTGTTACGATTATTTTACCTTGTTATGTTGAGTAGTTATCGTCTTAGTTCATTTAGTGTTATGTTTTGATTTATGTTTATTGTTACGCAGACTGGTCGTTGTTTAAACAGACACTTTTACATGTCTTTCCACAAACCTTGCGTTCCGGCTTTCTCTCTCTCTCTCTGTCACTCACACCCTAATTGTTTCTATTTGTCTATTTACTAAAACTACTAATGCTAGATCAGGATTGGGTAAAACTAACAGACTAATCATGTGTTCATGTTACCTTACGTTTCTCGTGCATGTCATTTACTAATTTACTAATGCTAGGGCAGGATAGGTTTATTACTAACGATTACTAATTACCTTGTTAAACTTCATCCATCGCACCTGTTTTCTATTCCCTTGCTGCTCTCTAACTAATTGTCTACACCTGTCTACACCTGCATTTATAGCCCATTCGCACTTCTGTTCATTGCGAAATTGTCTGCCTCTTGTCCATCAAAGCAACTCTTGAGCATTATTACCATTGTTTACACGTTAAGATCCAAGCCTGTTTATCGACCACCGTTATTGATTTCTGTTTCGGGGCAGCTTCGTCCTGTTTGCCGGACCTTGCCTTGTAATAACACACACTAGTCACCATATGTCACTAGGGCTCCGGGGGGAGGGATGGGGCAGACTAGCTCTCTGTCGCCCAACCGGGGTGGGAGCCCCCTGCCCTGGTCACTCCCCCCAATTTTAATTGCACGTCAGTCAGAGACACATTCCACCCACACCACATATCACACTAGGGCCTTGGGAGGCGGACAGGGATAGTTTGCCAGCGTTTAGGCCCCTGCACCATGACTGTCCTCCCAATTTGTTTTTTTAATGCTCTATAGACATCCACACAGCCCACAACTCACACAATCACACATACACACTACACGCTCACACCTAGCACCCACATTGGGGGAGGAGCGGTGGGTGCCGGCGGTGGGCGCCCCCGCGCTCCCCGGGCCCCCCCCCTCACCCCCCCGCTCCCCGCCCGCCTCTGCGGGGCCTGGGGGTTCGCCCTCCGGGGACACAAAAAAAATAAAAAAAGAAAGGGGCAGATTCTCCGTATGTTGTATAGGAAGAACCTGCATGACCGGGTCACCGCCGCAATGTTCTCGGAGAGGGACAGTCTGCTGTCGAGGTTCCTTGCACTGGGTGATGGTGTAAGTGTGGTATCCCCTAGGGAAATGGAGAGATCCAGATGGGGAGAGGTAATAGCAGGGATGAATATCATTTCAGTCTTACCTGGGTTGAGCTTTAGATGGTGGTTGTCCATCCAGCTCTGGATGTCACTCAGGCAAGCAGAGATACGGGCAGAAACCTGTGTATCAGATGGTGGGAATGAGATGAAGAGTTGGGTATCGTCCGGATAGCAGTGGTAGGATAGTCCATGTGCAGTGATCACAGGGCCAAGGGAACGAGTGTAAAGAGAAAAAAGAAGCGGGCCTAGGACTGAGCCCTGGGGAACTCCTGTCGCGAGGGGCCGAGGTGTCAATACCGAACCAGCCCAGGCAACCTGGAAGGAGCGACCAGAGAGGTAAGACTCAATCCAGTCCAGGGCTGTGCCACAGATGCCCGTTGCTGACAGGGCGGACAGGAGGATGGAGTGATCCACGGTGTCAAAGGCAGCAGAGAGATCTAGAAGAATGAGGACAGAGGAGAGGGAGGCTGCTCGTGCGGCATGGAGCGACTCACTGACGGAGAGGAGCGTGGTCTCTGTCGAGTGGCCCGATCTGAAGCCAGACTGATAGGGGTCTAGCAGGTTGTTGTTAGAAAAGAAAGAAGAAAGTTGAGTAGAAGCAGCTCGTTCTATGGTTTTAGAAAGAAAAGGAAGATGAGATACCGGGCGGTAGTTCTGGATGATGGAGGGATCCAGGGTAGGCTTTTTTAGCAACGGAGTGATGTGGGCCCTCTTGGTGGATGCTGGAAAACAGCTGGAAGACGGAAGGAGTTGACAAGGGAGATGACAAATGGGAGAATGTCAGGTGTGATAGTCTGGAGAAGAGAAGAGGGGATAGGGTCAAGGGTACAGGTTGCAGGGCGGTGGGAGAGCAGGAGTTGAGAAACATCAGAGTCTGTAAGGGGGGAGAAAGTGGAAAAGGAAGGGATGGGCCTAGAGGGGGGGAAGGGCACAGTAAGGGTGGTTGTAAAGGATCTGCGGATGACTGTGACCTTCTCATCAAAAAAATCAGCAAAGTCATCAGCATCGAAGGAGGACTGAGGTGGAGGAGGCGGTGCGTTGAGGAGAGAGGAGAAAATGGAGAACAGTTTCCGGGGGTTAGAAGTAGAGTTCTGAATTTGTGTCTGATAGTATTTTGCTTTGGCGGCAGTGACAGCGGAAGAGAATGCCGCCCGGAGAGACTGGTAAGTTGTGAGGTCTGAAGGGTCTTTGGATTTTCCCCACTTCCTCTCCGCTGCGCGGAGGCTGGCCCTGGAGGTACGGAGGGTGTCTGATATCCAAGGACTGGGAGGGGATGTGCAAGGCGGCTTTGAGACAGTCAGAGAGACAGAGAGAGAGACAGAGAGAGTTGAAGGTGGAGAGAGAGATGAAAGGAGGGTGGCAGATGCAGAGTCAGTGGGGAGTTTGGAGAAGGATTCGAGAGGGGGGAGTGAGGCGGTGACAGTGGTGGCAAAGGAAGAGGGTGAGAGGGAGTGGAGGTTACGGCTGGCTTAGGAAGTGTGGGTGGGAGTAGGGGGAGGAGGATGGGGAGGAAGAGGGAGGGAGAATGAGATGAAGTGGTGATCAGATGTATGCAGAGGGGTAACCGTGAAATCGGATCATGAGCAGTTCCTCACAAAGACAAGGTCTAGGACATTGCCTGCCTTGTGGGTTGGAGGAGAGTGTTGCAGGGAGAGGCCGAAGGAGTGGAGTAGCGGTAGGAAGGCAGCAGCCTGGGAGGTTTCAAGGTGAATTCTCCAAGGAGAATCAGTGGGGTGCCATCCTCAGGGAAGGAGCTGAGAAGGGTGTCTAGCTTCCCAGGGGTCCTGGAGGACGATAGATAACTGAAATAAAAAGATTAGTAGGGTAGGATACTGCAACAGAATGGAATTCAAAAGTGGATATGGACAGGACAGAGAGGGGGAGAACAGAGAATTTCCATGAGGGGGAAATTAAAAGACCAGTACCACCGCCATGGCCGGAAGGCCGGGGAGTGTGCAAGAAGGAGAAGGAGGATGAGAGGGCAGCGGGAGTGGCGGTGTTGTCAGGTGTGATCCAGGTCTCAGTTAGGGCAAGGAATTGTAGGGACTGGAGGGACATCAATGCATATGCATTGATGAAGTCAGCCTACCAAGTGGCAGACTGGCAGTTCCCCTGTGTGATCAGCAAAGTCCTCACAGGGGGTCAGCGGGGGGTAGCTGAGGTTCGAGGGGTTCCGACACCGTGGAGGCCTACTTCGCAAGGGGCGTCTTCGAGGGAGAGAGCAGACTGGGATGGGGTGAAACATAACATAACAAACTGGGATGGAGCGTCGCTCTGAGCACACCTATTTGAATTGCCTACAATCGCTTACAAGGAATATCAAATCAAGGCAAATGTACTGACAAATTCCAGTGCTATTTAAAACAAACGTTCAATCACTTGACAGGTATGCAACCAGTTTCAGTGATTAACACAGCAATAAAAACAAACCTCTGCTGTTCAAAATAGCTATTACAATTCTACTAACAATGATTGAAAAAAAAACTGGTCTGGTTGGCAACCAGAAATATTAGCTGCATGATTTCAGCGGACTGCACTGAAAACACTATGATCACACAATAATGCAGTGATTGAGAAATAAACAATGAGATAACCAACATGTGGAAATCCAATGTGTCATTATAGCGAAGCAGCCTATAGTGTCCAAGCTACAGGAATCACTCCTACAAGACACATAGTTTCACAAGCATATACCAACTGTATGATATCGTTCCACAATGTTGGAAGACGGAGGACGACTATTTCATCTCATACTGCTGTGCTTTCTGAAATAAAAGCCTAATTAATAACTGGGATTGCCCGTGTTGAACAAGGCAACTTACAAACTAGTTCAAACTGCATGAAGGAGATGCCATACCGTGACTGAATAATGTACGTGGGATGGGTAGCCCTCCTTAAAACAGTTTCAGGACACAGCAAAAGGGGGTAAACACACTTGTAGAAGAACGAACGTCCACATACAAATTACACATTTTAATACCAGATTCTTTTAAAACATGAATACATAAAAATACATTTTTTAACTCTGCTGCGGTACTATGGAATAACCTGAAAAATAAAACTGTCTGAGCATTTAAAGAAACTCTTCAAACTAGGTTGGTACAAAGTATGAAACTTGAATGATCAGCGAGTGCCACCTGTTAAGACTTTACCGTATGTTTTTGTTTCACTGTTTTGTCTTTGGTTGTATTTGTAAATTGTGGTGTGAATTTGTTGTAATTTGTATTTCTTGTGAGGGCCGCTGTGTTCTCAGCTTTATTATGCTTAAATTCTCTATGATTTTAAATGTGTGTGATGGCTGCTCCAGTGCAGGATTATATGCATTCAGATCATCAAATAAATCATCATCAGCCACAGATTAGTGCAGAAAGTGATGACGGGTCATTTTTAAACAGTAGTTTTCCTGTGGGTTTTACCGAGGTGTTATTCACTCAAGAGAAGAAGCTACCTTGTAGTGCCAGTGTTACATACTGTATGTATATGATCTCACACTATTATAGGAAGAAAATGTTGACTCATATGTGTATCTGTTCTAAATAAAGGATGTTTGGCCCTTGTGCTACATCCATTAGTGAAGTAGAAATGCTGCATCTGCCGTGCTTTCTAAAATTGGCTATTGTACTGACTGTGAACTTGAACATCACGATGCATTCATAAAATGTTAAAATGTATGAAGCCATCAATCATGCACTAAGCAATGTATTAAGTCAGCAATGCAATGAGCATATGCATTACTGCCTTGGCTTATTGCTCATTTGTTCATAAATCATAGCATATGTTCCACACTTGACACATTAAGTACAGGGGTATCATTTTTAATGAGGTCAAAAGTTCACAGCAAGTGTCCACGTTGTTCGACAAATCATCCTAATTTATTTTGTCGTGCCGAAAAAGCACATTTGGTCTTAAGTATGAGTACCAGCTCAACAGACAGGAAACAAAGTATACTTTTCGAGAGGGACTCGTGATTTGCCCATTTATGCAACTGCACATACACTCCGTGGGCCTCATTTATCAAACGTGAGCCAAACAAAATTGACCCTAAATCCTTCGAAAATGCATTTACACTAATAATGTGGAATTTACCAAAGTTTTTGGATGTCAGTTTTTTAGTTGGATCTGAACGCCTTGAACAGCTTGAACCAGCAAGCACTACCCCCTTTCTTAAGTTCCAAAAGCAGTAACCGCACAATTCACCATCACACAGGCTTTTATTTTGCTGGCTGGCAGTGGCAGCACTCGAGAGTACACGCACAAGGGCAATGCTTTTAGTCAGTTCCGTCATAGCCTGCTCTTCAGCTGAGAAAACCTTGTACATTTCCGAAACCTTTTACCTTCGGGACGCGCAAGCAGCCTAAGAAGCACAGAACAAGCTAAACACTTCCCTCTCGGAGCGCAGTGTAATAGGGGCCACTGTGAACCGCTGGTGACCTCATCGGGCCGGGCCACGTTCTTTCGCGATTCGGGAAAATACGGAGAACGGGGAGAGCGCGTCTCTCTCACGCCGGCTCCCCGTTCTCCGCTCAGCTCAGCCGAGGCTCCGGGCGGGAGCGAACGCCCTGGTATTCCAGGCTATTTACTTCAATTAGCCAGAATGTCGCGGCTTACCGCCTGTCTGTGATGTCCGCCTTAAGGAATTGATTAATGAACAGAATTAGAAAAGCGGCAGCTGCTGATTGCTCCCTGACCGATCACAATTTAGTGTTTTGGGAACGGCGAGAGGATTAGTGACATTTTATGCTTTTTTCCCCCCTTTGGTGTTTTCACTGTTTTCGTGCCTCAGTCTCCCATTTTGATCTCAGAAACGTTCCAGTGTTTGAAGACTTTGAGTCAACCGCCAGCGAAAACAACATCGCCCTTTAACGCCTTGACATTTTTACTTTTCCATTAAACATAATCAACGGTGAAATTTCCGAGAACCCGCGGTCCGGGCTAAGTGCATTTCCACCCGTTCCAATATTCATATTATTGTCGCCATCGAAAGCAAACGACTAATGCAGGGGGAGAATTTTACGAGACATAAAAAAATATGGATGGAGCTTTCTCTACAGGGGAACTGCCAATGCCAAACACAAGAATGCAGTTCCCATTTGTTTATGTTTCTCTTTCAGTGCAGTGCAAGCTACTCTCTTTAAAACATCGCCTCTTAAATGCAGCTGCCTAATGTCAGTGACCACAATTGTACAGGGACTTTTAGGTTTGCCAAAGAACAAAACTAAAGGTAAAAAGTGTCATGTAGAGGTCCTCTATATTACCCACAATTCTCCTCTCTTTTTTCCGGGTGGTAGAGAAACGGCAAAGAGAGCCCTATCCAAAGATCTTTGTGCACGAATGTATGAATTCTGACAGGCAAGGCAATGTGATGAAACACTGATGAAGAGGAGGGGGGGGGTGGGGGAGGGTGGTAGTGGGGAAAGTAATCAACCAATTGGAGGGGCAGGGTTCCTTAAGTTACCACGAATGAGACATGGCTAATCCAGAGTTTATTTGCCGCGTCGAGCAGACCACAGGCTTAAATTTATAGTCACAATCTCATGTTTTCTACCTACTGTCCTTAGACAGACATGCCTGGATCCCCAGTATGAGCCCCTATCTGAAAGTCACTGGGTCATCCAATTATGGACATGCTAGCCATAAGTATAAGCACCTAGACAAGGCTATATGCATGCTGGGATATTATCTGATTAACTGAGGAATTAACCTCTACTCTCTGCTACCTCCTGCTTTGCTTATTCCTGCTGGCCCTGGTTTGTCCTGGTGTTTACATATTGTCCACGACCTGTACAAGACAGAAGTTTGTTTCTTGGCCATTTCTTACCCTCAGTGGTAAAACATAATCGACACTCGTTAGCATACAGCACTACATGAAAAACAGCACCTGATTTAAATTGTGAGCCACAATTAAGGCCAAATGTTGGTTTAATCCAGGCCTTAGTCTATGAAACCGTTTGAACACTCATACCTACTTCTCTCTACTCACCTCCAGAGCTTCGCAATAATAAAAATAGTATTAGCCTAAGGTGACATTGTAAAAGTAAGCAACGGATAATTCCTCGCAACACCTCCGCATGTATAATTTGTGCTGAGACCCGTTCTCTGACAGATGGCAAGTAGTTAGCTGTACAATTATTATTTTACACTATATATTTGGAGCTTAATTATAAGTTTCACGGGAAAAGAAATCCATGAGCTTTTCAAAAGTAAGTGCTTAGTAGTACATCCTTAGAATTATACCAAGTGAATTATGCCTGAGTATTTATGTATAAACGTCATGTTCAACCAAAGCGTTTGTATAGATTTAACATTCCCCAGACTGACCCTACTATGGGTTTCTTTCTGCAGACCTGGAAAACTCTCAGCCATGGTTCTCAGACACAGGCACCAGTAAAATGGCCGCCGGGTCCCCAGCAATTACAGTTACTCATAACGACAGTCTTGAGGTTGTTGACTTTACAATGTGTGGCAGTCCCTGAGACTTTGACATGGTCCGGATACTGAAAAGGTTCGGGAACCACTCTAAACCATGAACCGATTTTTAGCCCCATTTTTAGCACCATTTATAGCGGCAATGGTGCCATTTCCCCTCAAAATATAGCCCATTGCCGCAATTTGCATAAACAATATACATCCATTTGTGGGCGGCTTATTTGCATTTAATTTCTATGAAATTCTAAAACAACACTTTTGCGTCTCGCATACAAACAATGTCGACTGAGTTTCACCTGCTGTTGCCTGTTGCTTTAAGTGTTACCTAAGCGCCCGTCGAATCCAGCCAGCCGTAATTGGCAATTCATTTCCGGGCCTGGAGAATGTAGCGGAGTCATTTCCCTGCATTCAAACAATATTGAGGTCACGCCAAGCTGACATGCCAGCTTTCTGCTTCATTATAGAAATAGCTCAGGTCTCATTTCAGCCCGTGTGGAAAACAGATAATTGTTTTTTACCTCTCTCTCTCTCTCCCCCGCAGCCAATTTACAAGAGTCTTCTTCCAAATATGCGGTGCAGAGAAGGGGGGAAAAACGTCTCCGCTTTTCACTTTTATTCATTGTCTATTAAACTGTGTGACATATGGAACACTAGGAATAATATGTACCCCGTCTTTTTTTATATCATTTATATGGTGACACATGACAGGTATGGCTGACCTCCATAAGCAAGACTGAGGGAATGAGTATGGGGCGGGGGGCAGTGTGTGTGTGTGTGTGTGTCTGTGTGTGTGTGGGCAGAGGTGTGTCTGGGTGTGTGTGTGGGCAGAGGTGTGTCTGTGTGTGTGTGTGTGTGTGTGTGGGCAGAGGTGTGTCAGTGTGTGTGTGTGGGCATGGGTGTGTGTGTGGTGTGTGTGTGTGGGCAGGGGTGTGTGTCTGTGTGTGTGTGGGCAGGGGGGTGTGTGTGTGTGTGTAGGCAGGGGTGTGTGTCTGCGTGTGTGTGGGCAGGGGTGTGTGTGTGTGTGTGTGTGTAGGCAGGGGTGTGTGTCTGTGTGTGTGTGGGCAGGGGTGTGTCTGTGTGTGTGTGTGTGTGTGTGGGCAGGGGTTTAGTTATGGGTATGTACTTTGTTGTGCGTCGCTCTGGATAAGAGGTGGCATTTTAACTGGGAATTGAATAGAGATCCGGAGAGATACTCATGGAGTCGCAGAGATGTTGAGATAGTGTATTCCAGAATTTGGGCACCTATGCACCTGCTCCCCATAGAAATATGTAATGCATAAAACAGATTATGAATATATGCATATACTGTATATATTAGAAATGCATTCCTCTATAGTACTGTAATTTGCAGTACATAACACACATATGTATGTAAATATGCATGTAATATACATATAATAAAACGTTTATAAACATATAATAACATTGTAATAGGAGTCTCCACTTCAGGAAAGGCACAGATGGCACAGATGAACACAGCATCCAATGTTCCTCCTCTCCTCCACTCCTCCCTAGTTCTCTGGCCATTGCCCGGGTTTTTATATTGCCATTAGCCGTGTACACATCCCGACCGGACCATCAGCCAGGTGGGATTTTTTTGGGAAGTTTCAGTTCTCCAGGCAGGGGAGCCGCTGTTAGCAGCGGCCTGGCTCCACACGGGGCTCGGCTGACGGAGTTTCACACAACGGGGAGGCTGTAGGCCTGCGCCCCTGAAGAGCGGTGCTAATGGCACCAGTAAAGAAACAAGCGGGAGATTTAAAATGGTGGTCCACGCAGTACCATACAGTTCTTACCAGCGTATGATTGTTTATATAGTTCCCTAGCGCTGTACTGTAAAGACTATCTGGAAGTTGTTGATGTATTTGCATGACTAACCTAAAAGAAACTTGAAATAAACCCCAAAAAAATCTATGTTATATTTGAAGGTTTACATGACGTGCATGTTTAACACAGCTGTTAAGCGTATGTGCCTATGGCGAGCTGTTCATTAAGCGTATATGTCTATGGCGAGCTGTTCATTAAGCGTATGTGTCTATGGCGAGCTGTTCATTAAGCGTATGTGTCCATGGCGAGCTGTTCATTAAGCGTATGTGTCCATGGCGAGCTCTTCATTAAGCGTATGTGTCTATGGCAGGCTGTTCATTAAGCGTATGTGTCTATTGCGAGCTGTTCATTAAGCGTATGTGTCCATGGCGAGCTCTTCATTAAGCGTATGTGTCTATGGCAGGCTGTTCATTAAGCGTATGTGTCTATTGCGAGCTGTTCATTAAGCGTATGTGTCTATGGCGAGCTGTTCATTAAGCGTATGTGTCCATGGCGAGCTATTCATTAAGCGTATGTGTCTATGGCAGGCTGTTCATTAAGCGTATGTGTCTATGGCAGGCTGTTCATTAAGCGTATGTGTCTATGGCGAGCTGTTCATTAAGCGTATGTGTCCATGGCGAGCTGTTCATTAAGCGTATGTGTCTATGGCGAGCTGTTCATTAAGCGTATGTGTCTATGGCAGGCTGTTCATTAAGCGTATGTGTCTATGGCGAGCTGTTCATTAAGCGTATGTGTCTATGGCAGGCTGTTCATTAAGCGTATGTGTCTATGGCGAGCTGTTCATTAAGCGTATGTGTCTATGGCGAGCTGTTCATTAAGCGTATGTGTCTATGGCGAACTGTTCATTAAGCGTATGTGTCTATGGCGAGCTGTTCATTAAGCGTATGTGTCTATGGCGAGCTGTTCACAAGGTAGCTAGCGTTAATGCTGTCTATGGACCTTGGTAAGGTTGAAAAAATGCTCGCTGGTCTTTTCATAAATGTATACATTTTGTTAAATACATGGATCTGATTGGACATTGCAGAACGCACCGCTTGTAGTTGCGCAGTGGTTGGTTACTCATCAGTGGAGAATGATGAAAAGTGTTTTCCGTGGAGGCATGTTGGTTGTGTGTGTGTGTGTGTTGTGCATGTGTGTGTGAGTGTGAGTGTGTGTGTGTGAGTGTGTGTGTGTGTGTGTGTGTGTTGTGTGTGTGAGAGTGTGTGTGTGTGTGTGTGTCGTTCATCCCTCTCTTTCTTTGTTCTCCACTCCTCTTTATTCCTCCGGTGGCAGAAAGGATTCCACAGTGATGGCGGGTCTCTCTGTACTCCGCGTCCCCCTGTGGAGGCTGGCCAAACAAAAGGAAACGCTTTCTTTTTCCTCTCTCCGGGGGGGGTTCAGTCTCACCCGCGAATTGTTGGGATGCACAACCACACCCACCCCCACTTTCTTGTTTTCTTTAGCTAATCTAATTGGGAAGTTGAAAGGGACGTTTAATCTGTAAATGTGCGTGCGTGTTTGTGTGTGTGGGTGTGTGCGTGCCTTGAAAGGGACGTTTAATCTGTGCATGTGCGTGCGTGTTTGTGTGTGTGTGGGTGTGTGCGCGCATTGAAAGGGGCCTTTAATCTTGGTATGCAGCCGGGGACTGGTTCCATCATCAGACACTCTTTAGACATCATGAGGCCCAAATCACAGGCCCTGTAGCTCTTGGAACAGCATCTTCAGTATTTACATGAGTGAATGTGTGTGTTTGTGTGTGTGTCCATATGTGTGTTTGTGTGTGTGTCCACATGTGTGTTTGTGTGTGCCAGACACCTACTTTTCCCAGAGGGTCTCCTATCCCATTGCAGTGCACAGGGTTTGCTGAAACCAAGCATTTCAAGGTGTAGAGGGCATCTATAGTCATAGTTCTGCATGAAATCTGCTCTGCAAAACTAAGTGTGTCATTGTATGATTGCTCAAGTCTTATGGGAAATGATGATACTTCGAGTGTAAACAAAATGAGGATAGAAAAGTCACATTTTCTTTTAACCCTTTGAAGAGTAGGCTTTTTGAATGCTTTAGTTCAATGTAGTAGAACTTCATTGCAGTTACCAGTAGTGATTGTTACATCAGCATTCAAATGTTCAGATACAGTAAGAGAATTCAAATTGCATATTTGTGATCTTGCACGTTAACGGGTTAATGTCCTCTGCAGCAGCGTTCATGCCAGCCTCAGAAGGAAGCCAGGCATTCCTCAGCCTGACCGGGGCGTTCCTTTCTTTTCCCTTCCCCGTCTGCCAAGGAGAACTCCTTCATCTCCGTCCAGTCTCCGGTGGATTTCCCTTCGGATTGGTAGGGAGCTGTTCCCAGTTAATCCCAGTTTCGCTCCGGCCCTCAAACATCTTCTCAGATGTTGCTGGGATGGCGCACTGGGCTTCTGGGCATCCCTTCCCCCTCCCCACACAAAAGCACCTCAGTCCCATTCTTAAGCCACCATCCCACTGAGGGGATCCCATCGCCTCCATGGCAACATCCGCTGATACCAACTGAACCACGCGGCTGAAACAGAAGTGCGTCGCTTTTAACGAGCCCATGATATCACAAAAGCGGTGCGCCTATGTGGGGGGAAAAAAAAGGCCCATGATTACAGCGGAGGCATCAGAAAGCCTGCCGGACTGCATGCTGTTACCGGTCCGCTCGCTGGCGGCTCAGTGATAAAACAAGCCCAGTGCCGCTGTCAGAGAACTCACAGTCATGTGAGAGAAGGGAAGAGTAGCATGCAACGGCCGACATTCCCACAATTACTCAGGGAAGACAAAGAGTGACAAGCCTGCGGAGTGAACACGTTCTGCCAGGACGAGGTTTAGCCGCAAATTAGGCCGAGACCCCCTACCAGCCCCACCCCAGCAGGGGTAAATCCACCACAATTACCGAGTCGACGTGCCGATACAGGCTACGCTGAGTCCGTGAAAAATATGTCCGTTGTTTTCATTTATTTATTGAATTTATTTAATTGTTTCGCGTATTTCAGCCTCGATATTGCTAGTCTTGTGGGCTGGGTTAGCAATTGTTATGGGGTCCGATTTGATGGTCTGAGGTTCGAATTGGGAATCGTGCAGAATTTAAACCGAGAGAAAAAAACAAAAAAAACAAGGCCGTTGTCATGTTTGGAGTACTGAACAAAGGAACTCTTCCCTGTTTTGACAGCTGTTTGCGTTTTGTTTCACATTGATTCTCCTGCCAAATTAACTTTTGATTTATGGTGCGAAATTCTCTTGTAGTTTTTGTCAGTAAACAAATGCGCAGCACAGAAGTGCGTGAAGGTTACTATAGTTACTGTGATGGATGCTGTTGGATTTCTTCGGTTTGTTTGGTGTTCACTTTTCTAGTTTATTTTAAAAGGGAAAATCCTCCTCCAATGGCCTGCACTGCTTGTCATTTCGACTTTTGACTATTATGGCAATTATCATAGCATTATGACAAGCCCCCTCCAGTGAAATAACATTAGCCTGCAAGTTAGTCAAAACATAACCCACGGACACTTCTCTAAAATAACACGCCACTGTTGGGTTTCCTGGTCTCAGAGCCAATGCTGTCTTACTGGCCGGGCCCATGATGCATTTCACTAGCAATTGAGCTCGCTGCCACCTCAACCAAGCAGACTGGGTCCCGGTTTCTGGTTTGGGAAATCAAGGCTAGTTGTGCTTTTAAAATTGATAAGTATAAGTGGCAAGGAGCAAATTTGCTTCTGGGAGAAACTCTCCAAATTTGCCATAGTTTTCAACGAAAGTCCTCAAGAATGAACATATTGCCCCGTGCATCAATGTTTTTCTGAGTTTCTGGGGTTATAGTCTGAACAGTATAAATGGAGATAAAAATTCACATCCTGCTGAAACTTAGGAACATTCTAGAAAGGAAGGAGGCCTTAGGCCAATATTGCAAAAAATATAATGTATTACAATTACCAGAATATAATGGCTCATGACATACCTCATGGAGATGAAATTGTGGAAAAATAAAGTGTAAAATGGTTATTATCCAGACTGTCGTTTCCAGTGATGTTTCCTGACAGATAATCTCCGAATTAAGAATAAGAAGAACTGTAGATGAAAGCTGTAAAAAGAAGGTGGCATGCACGGTAATGGATATATAAAAATAATGTGTGAAATTGTTCATTTTATATGTTGACGTGTGTGTGATTGCTTCTTGTGTTCCCTGCTTCAACGTTTTCTTTATTAAAATGCATCACAGCTGAAATTTCAATAAAGCACCTTTTAAAAGAAAAGGGAATAGCCTGAGATCTCAATAGTGAGGGATCAGTGGACATTTTCTACAGGGCAGGAGGTATAATTTGCACCTCTGTCACAGGAAAAACACCACAGGGTCAGCCGCCTGTGTGAGCTGGGTGCACTGACTAGATGAGTGTGAAACAGTCCGATATCTGCTCGGGAATGCCCATATGCTAAGAGCTGGGATAAATGAAGGTTGCTCATGAACCCTGAGCAGAATTCCGTTTGGCGAGCGCGGCATTCCGAGCGGGAGTAGCTGTCCCCCCTTCAACAACACTCCACTCCACCCTCCCTCTTTTCCCCGAAATCTCCCCCTTCCCTATCCGTACTTCGGCAATATATGTGCTCTGGTATATATGTGGTCTGTGATATATGTGCTCTGGTATATATGTGGCCTGTGATATATGTGCTCTGGTATATATGTGGTCTGTGATATATGTGCTCTGGTATATATGTGGCCTGTGATATATGTGCTCTGGTATATATGTGGTCTGTGATATATGTGCTCTGGTATATATGTGGCCTGTGATATATGTGCTCTGGTATATATGTGGCCTGTGATATATGTGCTCTGGTATATATGTGCTCTGGTATATATGTGCTCTGGTATATATGTGGCCTGTGATATATGTGCTCTGGTATATATGTGGTCTGTGATATATGTGCTCTGGTATATATGTGGTCTGTGATATATGTGCTCTGGTATATATGTGGCCTGTGATATATGTGCTCTGGTATATATGTGGCCTGTGATATATGTGCTCTGGTATATATGTGCTCTGGTATATATGTGTTCTGTGATACATGTGCTCTGTGATATATGTGCTCTGATATATATTTGGTCTGGGGGACCTCCAGTCAGGTCATGCTTGCTGACAAGCAACAGCCATAGTGTGGCCGTTTTATGTCTGGATATTTGAAAAAAGAAGCAGAAGAAGAGGGAAGGAATGAGGGAATGTTCTGGGAAGAGGTGTGATGCATATAAAGCAAAGAGGACAGGCCAGAAAATATATAGAGAAAAGCACTTTAGATTAACCCCCCTACACACACACACACACACTCACCCCCCCTACACACTCACACACACACACACACACACACTCACCCCCCCTACAAACTCACACACTCACACTCACACACACACACACACACACACACACACACACACGCACACTCACACACACTCACTCACTCACACACATGCACACTCTCACACACACTCACACACACACACTCTCACACACACACACACACACTCTCTCTCTCACACACACACACACACACACACGCACGCACACACACACACACACACCCCTACACACACACACACACACACCCTACACACACACACACACGCACGCACACACACACCCCCCCTACACACACACGCACGCACGCACGCACGCATGCACGCATGCACGCATGCACGCATGCACGCATGCACACTTACACACACACACACATACACACACACACCAGCCGTGTACATATTTATTCTTTATGGTCACTTCAGCAAGGCTGACCCGGCACTCAAGGTTATTAAAAGGAAGTCACAATTTGGCCCCATCGTCGCACCCTGTCACCAAGAACATATACTGGGGTCCCTGGGGGGTCACTACGGGGGTGGGGGGGAGATGGGTGGAGGGGAGGGGCAGGGAGGGTAGGGGTTTATTTTTATACCCCAGTAAAGAAGATTTATCTCATGCATTTTCCCCTTAAAACAGCCCCCTTTTTATGAGGGGAGGAAAAAAAAAAAGTCTGTGAATAATGTTTTTGAACTATGCCCGGGGAGCGTTTCCACGGATACCACTTGCGCAACATCCCGTGACACGGCGACGTAACGCAGCGAGTTTGGCGCCTTTTCCTCAAGTGCTCGAGAGCTCTAAAGCCACGACGCACACAAAGCCATAAAGTCACGATTCCACCAAACCGGACCTAGCCGACCCACTGTAGGGGAACCGCATCGCCTTGAATTATCTGCCTTTACATAACACTTAGGTAGCATACCTACATTTTCATTGAAGCATTTAGCAGACTATCAGGTGTCAGGACCGAAGAGGCAGAATAGGTGTTTTTATTGAGCAGTGGTCAAATGCAGGAAAACAGGTACAGCAGAGTTAATCAAACCAATCAAATTTTGGTAGAAGTGACAGAATGCAGAGTGTGACACACAAACTCTTATCCCGAGAAATGTACAGAAGTGCAGACAAAAGAAACTCATTATGGGAGGAATCACAGTTTTATCAATATGAAAGGGGAGGTGGACACATTCTTCAATGTATCAATATATTTTTAGGAAGATATCATTAATTATCTGCCTACTGTATGTAGGTGCTAGCTCTCCCGTAGTACTATACTATATATCTTTTGGCAGTATCTCTCCTATACTATAATACTTACCACTGAAAAATAGTTACCTAATGATGACACAAATAGTTGTATTTACCCAGTAAATACTAGGTAATTAACAGGCTGTAAAATAGAGGGGTTAGCATCTTTCCCAGCTGAATTTTAACACTTTATTCGGATGTGAAATGCACACGTAAGCTCACAGAAAAAGCACTCTAGCTTAGTGACCCGCAGTTGAACAGTTATTCGATCACTTTCCAGCCCCGCATTGCACACGCGCTCCTAAACGGCGGCGTCACTGCTGTTCTGATGATTTGAGTCGGGGCGGTCGCCCGTGCGTCTGCAGTTAATCTGTCACGGTCCTCTCTCCAACGGCCGGTGCCCGGCTGACTCACAAAGCACTGCCACTTTGCAGGAAAGGGGAAGTGGAAAATGTGACCAATGAGGTTAAACGTGGACGGGGTTTCTGTCATTAAGCTCAGTGGGTCTGTCGGGTCTGTCCAAACCGGTGCCCGTTTCTATGACTCAATATATGCGCGCGTGAGTACCAGACCGCTTTGTATCCCAGGGTCCTTTGTGCCTAAATTTGTCACCCGGTCTTATTTCGATGCCTTCTTACAGTTTCGCCCACCGTAGCACACCGTAGCAAACTTTGCCACTGTGAGAATTACAGAAGGAGAAGAGAGAATATATTTTCAGGAGCTAAAAAAGGAAGAATGCAGGAGGGGATTTTATTTTTTGGCGAGCACGCTCGAGTCAAGAAGGCACCATTTACGCGCCGCTCAAAGCGCCTTTTCCCACCCGGCCGCCCTGTTTCTTTTCTCGTCTTGCTCTAGTTTCTCCTTCTCCTTCATCGCTGAAGAACATGATTTGTCATGGTGACTGGGGAGAAGATAAAAAAAAAGTGTTTACTCTGAGAGAAAGAAAAAATCTCCGGCTCCTTTTAATATATTCTTTTAAACGAATCGGTGCAGTGGCACGGAAAAAGATTAATTTATCACGCCATCAAACACAGGAAAGGCAGAAAACTGGAATGAGTGTAAACTGCTCCACGCTGACAATACCCCGTGCCACAGATGGATTTCTCTGTCTGCTTTTCATATTGAGACCGGGGGAAAAAACACAATCTTGTCAGGTCTCATCAAAACTTTGTGACGCGGGCGTAATGTTGATTCATTAGCTCTCAGCATTTTCCCCCAGTCAATTTTCCATCATTTATTTTCTCTCTAAAAAGGGAAAAACCATTCCTTATTAAAATAATGTGTCATGATAAATTTGAAGCATACTCTGTAGGCTATATATATCTGACACGTACATACGCACGCTCTGATACAGTGCTGTATAAATTTGAAGTGTGTAAATATATATTTGATGGCACGTCAGCGAACCCTGCTGAAAGTGTCATTATGCCGTTTTAGAGATGAAGAGAGTACAGCTGATGTTTGTGAGCTGCCGTTACCCAGAAGCCACAGGGGTGCCGGTGCATTTCAAGACGATTGAACTGAGTCCCTCTGCACCCCCACGCCCCCCCCGCGGGGGTCCTGGCCTGGCCCATAAGAGAGTGTGATTGATAAGCGACAGGGGAGGCAGCTGGATTATCTGTGCTCCACACTCCACAGTCTCCCTGGGTGAGGATTACAAAGGATCACTGCCAATTCCAGCACTACCACCAACCAGCCCCCCCCAAACCTGCTTGACTCCCCAAAATGCCCCAGCCCACCTGTACAGACACTTGAAAGTAGTAATAATTTAAAAAATATATATATTTTTCACTTTCAGTGGTGGTTAACATTTGGTCCAATGACTCTGATTGGCTAAAGCCGGAGTCATGTTAAATGTGTTGGGGGAGAGAGGCACAGGGCTGTGATTGGCTAAAGCCGGAGTCATGTTAAATGTGTTGGGGGAGAGAGGCACAGGGCTGTGATTGGCTAAAGCCGGAGTCATGTTAAATGTTGGGGGAAGATGTGAGAAAGAGAGACACAGGGCTCTGATTGGCTATGACTGGAGTCATGTTAAATTATAGATTATGTCAGGTTCGGTGTCAGTGGCCAGAGAGGGAGTTAACCCCAGAATACTGATCTCGACACAGGGCAGTCCTCCCTGTCAAGAGGCTTCCCGTGGGGCTCTAAAGCACAGGGCCTGGGGTATGAGCTGGGACACGGTCCATGGGATGGGAGTGGGACTGATTTTCCATCCGTGCGAACACACATCGCTGTATGTTGACCTGCTCAATCTTCATCAGTCCAACACAAACAGCCAGGGTGGAGGTGGGCAGGGCACGTCTGCTGAAAGATGAATACTACCGGCTTAATGCACTCTTACACTGTAAAATGTTAATTCAACTCTGAAACAGTACATACAAGTCTGACAGGGACCCTATGTACTGTAAGAGTTAATCTAACTGTGACTGTGCACTCCTACACATAATGCAGAATTCGTTTTCTGCCATATTTCAAAAACCCAGACCTTGTGCGTCAGAAACTGAAATAATCGAACACAACAGCAAATAAAGAAGTGCTTGGCTTTAAGCTGGATAATTAACGGTCAGCGATATCTGCAATTTCCTTTGTCAAAACATGGACTTTGAGTCCGCTGAAGAGAATTTCAGGATCAAATATCTGCTTCAGTCTCACCTACCCCAGCCACAACTGGATGCTTCTCGTGGTTCTCTCACGATACTCCTCACTGTACTGATTTCCTCAAATCACCGCTGGCGGTTCCTCTCACATAGATGTACATTTTGTACATTGCTTTATCCAAAGCAATGTACAAAACGTGCACAGCAAGGTCATTAGAACCAACAACAGAACAGGTTGCATAAGATACGATTCACAAAGAATCTGTTTGAATCAGCCATGAACATTAAGTCTAGTAAACAAGTCAAAAACACCAAGTCAATCAGGACTTAATCAGTAATTACAGTACCAAGATAAATACATATTCAAATACAAAACTACAACAAACACAACTACAACAATCCTCAAAGTGCAGCAAGGAGGTGAGACAGAGACCTCAGAGACCTTAAATTGAGACTGCGACAGACAATGAGCTCAAGATCACTCTATATTTCTTAAGGTGTGAACCAATAAGAACCAATATTATTTTGGAAACGTAATGCACTCTGTTTTCCTCTCCGTAAAACAGGGACCAGAAAACAGTTTTTAATGCATTCATGTTTTAGATAAATAATCTTAATGAGAAAATACACGAAAAAAACAGCAGCCGGCTGAGATAGTTAAAACAATTAAGCGCGTGGATTATTTCCAAGCGCAGGGAAGAGGGACGAACGCGCCAAACGTGCAGAGTTGTTAAAGAAAACACGTTGTCAGTTTACAATCTTTCCCACTTCAAACATAATTCAATTTCCTTTGTGAAATAAGATACCACGTTTAATTAAATTTGTTTTACTTTTCTCACCGAGGTACAATAGGTGAGAGACCTCAATTATAACGTTCTAATTAAAAACAAAAAAAAAAAGAAATACGGAGTGCGGGGAAGTAACTCGAGAAGCTCATGAAGTTCCCGCGATCACTTTGCGTTTATTAAAGCTGCGGCGAGCTGTTCAAATTGGAAGTGACGGTGGAGTCTTGGAAGGCAGCATTTGATTTCCAAATTATCATATTTTCTGAGTCAATAATAAAAAGCTTATGAACGCTCCTCAGTAGTGGTGCCGACAGCGTTTAATAAGACGGGGGCTCGCGGTGCGGTTGGGATTGGGGTGTTGGGATTATGGAGTGGAACACAGGCCCTGGGGGGGGGGGCATGGGGGGGTCTGGCAGTTTCACTCCCTTCAACCTCCCTGTCAGGAACAGGAAGTGGACATGACATCGCTGCTTGTCTGTTCCTCTCAACATCAGAGCTCTTCGATCTCCCACCACCCCCTCACCCCCCCCACCATCCCCAGTACCCCATTTTGAGGTTCCAGCCTCTGTTCATTATGTCCTTTACTGTACTATACTTACTACACATTCCTAATGCTCTAATGAAGCATGTTTACCTTCATTATTCTCTTCCTCCAGAGAAAACAGGCTCATTCACAGCAAAGGCCCGTGTATTTGCTCACAAAAAGAACTCGTCTTCTAGCCTATTTCCAGCCACTGTGTCTATTTGTGTCAGTGTATTTTCTGGTTTCGCCGGCCAGTGGTATTGCTTCTACACATACTTATTCCATTTGACTTGACCAGTGACATTTGTGCTTTCCTGTGAGTGAGGAAACAATGTTTTGTTTATTGCAACGGATTATGTAAGATGACATTAAAGCGTATATGAATGCAGGCATACTGCAGATCTGCGGGAGTATATAAAAATGTTATCAGCAAAAATATTAAAGCCTTTCAAATACATTTCTAACCCATGGTTGTATGTCATGGTAAACAATTTCTTGTGAGTGAGTGAGTGAGTGAGTGAGTGAGCAAGTAAGCAAAGCAACCTACCTACCTACCTACCTACCTACCTAACTAACTAACAACCTGCCACACAAACTGCCTACCTGCCACCTATACTAGATGACCACATCTGGGCATCAATTCTCTCCATAAAACTTCAGCCTCTTTTGATTCAAGCTCCATAGGAGAACCCTATCTTGTTAAAGGATTCTGTGTCGGGCAAAATTGTTCTTTGTCTGGGAGCTTTCCCACTTCACACCTACGACAGAGAGCTCCATAAAGAACTATAAAGCATTCATCTGTGGAGACAAGCCAAAGAACCCTTTTTCTGAGAGTGTAATGGAAAAAGGAGGAAGGAAGGGCCCAACAGCCCGTTCAGTTTTTCTGAACGTGAAGCTTTTACGAGCAGGTCTCTCTTCTATCGGCAAATCAGAATTCTCCGCTGATTAACCGAGCGGGGAGAAATATGCGATTTTCGTGATTGCCCCCTCCCTTTCGCTCGTTCATTAGGCAGGAGCAGAAACGTGGCTCGTTGGGATGACCCGGGACGCAGCCGAACACGCGAGGGGCACGGATAATTGTCTTGGAGGAGGTCAGGAGTGAGTGTGCAGGGCTGAGCTCCGGGTGAGAGAGCGGGCTGAGGGTTAGAGGTCTGTGATGGGGGAGAATTCTCCATGGGACCAGCGCTCTGTGCTGAATCGCTAACAAGGGTACGCTTCTTGCTAAACCTGACGCGCCACCAGACTCATACCTAACGGCTAAAACAGCTGCAATTCCCTCACGGTACATTACAGAAACCTGCTGCTACTACTACTATTACTGCTGCTGCTACTACTACTACTGCTACTACTGTTACTACTACTACTACTACTGCTGCTACTGCTACTGTTACTACTACTGCTGCTGCTGCTGCTACTGTTACTACTACTACTACTACTACTACTACTGCTACTACTACAGTTACTACTACCACTGCTGCTACTACTACTACTACGGCTGCTGCTACTACTGCTACTACTACTGCTGCTACTACTGCTACTACCACTACTACTACTACTACTACTACTGCTACTACTACTGTCACTACTGGTACTACTAATAATAACAATGGTACTGATAACAATGCTTCAGTAAATATCCAGCGGTATAAATGCATACTGTGGAAAATGGAATTGCTCTGGATAAGATCTTCTGCCTAATATTAATAATAATGCATGTGGCTAATGCAAGACTGTTTTGGATTCCTACATCCCACCCCTATAGAGACAGTGGTCACAGTGGTGATTTACGCAGGGTAAAGAAACTCTCATTGGGATGTGGCATATAGTCTTCTCTCAGTCTCGTGGACAAAACCTCCTCTCATTTAAGAAGAGCACATTCTAACAATGTCCTTCCACATAACCTCTCCCATGAGGAGGAGGAGGAAGGCCAGGCAGCCGGCTGTGGAAGGAGGTTTAACCCCCTCTTTAGACACGTGAGGGCACTGGCGGGGATGCCTGTCTCTGAAAGGTCACGGGGCGGCATAGGGATTCCGGCGGTCCTAACCTTCAGGTTCACCTCTTTGGACTTCAATCATTTTCGCCGGGGTTTAATAGGCCTCGGGGGAGGATGGGAACAGGACACGGCGAGCGAGACTGTCGTAATGGTACATCCCGCTACCTTGACATTTTAATTAAGACTTTTCCCCATTAGCATGCGGAAAGTTGGGGGGAGAGAGAGTGAGGGCGAGAAAGAGAGAGTTGGGCAGAGGGAGGGGGTGGAGGAGTTCTGTATCATACTCATATTTTCTGTGTTGCGCTCAGACAGAAGCACGGCCGTTGGGGGTGGGGATGATTAGTATGATCAGGAAGAGCTGGCTGAGAGAGTGGCGGGTGGGGCGTGTGTATGGAGGTCAGTCCCTCTGCCAGGGTTATACCACAATCCCCACTCTCACCTCACTGCCCTCTCTGTCGGTCTATGGGTAAGAAATCCACCACTCTCATTGGCTGGATGTGTGGGTGACAGGGCGTCCTGTAGCGTAGTGGCGTCGTATAACCTAAAGTACATGACTAGGAACCGCAAGGTCGGTGGCTCGATCCCCAGTGTAGCCATTATAAGATCCGCACAGCCGTTGGGCCCTTGAGCAAGGCCCTTAACCCTGCATTGCTCCGGGGAAGGATTGTCTCCTGCTTAGTTCAATCAACTGTATGTCGCTTTGGATAAAAGTGTCAGCCAAATGTAATCTAATGACAGGCTGCCAAGCTGGTGTACAGTATGCTAATGTAACTTTTTCTTTTTGACAAAAACCCTATGGGCCAGTTTCACTGACACAGATTTAGTCCTAGATTAAATTGAGTTGTGTGTGGAGAATCTCCATTCAAAATGGAATGCAGTCTAGGTCTATGCTCAGTCTGTATCTGTCAAACTGGCCCTTAAATGCTGCCTTTAGCGGCCTCTCTGTGCAGAGTTTGCATGTTCTCCTCGTGTCTGCGTGGGTTTCCTCCGGGTACTCCGGTTTCCTCCCACAGTCCAAAGACATGCAGGTTAGGCTGATTGGAGAGTCTAAATTGCCCGTGGGTATGAGTGTGTGAGTGAATGGTGTGTGTGCCCTGTGATGGACTGGCGACCTGTCCAGGGTTTATTCCTGCCTTTTGCCCAATGTATGCTGGGATAGGCTCCAGCCCCCCTGTGACCCTGTTCAGGATAAGCAGGTTAGGATAATGGATGGATGGTTGGATGATTCAGGATTTTCACTGCATTCCATATGAAATGCAGTGTTATGACATTTGTTTTTATCAATGTGCTATCATGGCTTATGGCAGCATTACGAAGCTTTGTGACAAATATGCACTAAAATTAGTTGCAGTGTGCCTGTCAGTACACAGCGTGTATGATACTCATGAAAAATTGAGATCAAAAGTGAATCATGGAATGGTGAGAGAAACATTGTTCACAGAACAAAAGAGTAATTGGTGTTTAAAAAAGGATTTGAGCAAACCTATGTGTGTGAAGATACAGAATATGTGTTTTAAGGCACTGGATGATAGCTGAGCCAGAGATAGGTGTTTTTTTTATGATCCGGCAGAATAGATAGATTTTTTGACCTGACAACCAAGGTTTATACAGAGGCTAATTATTTTCATTGTATAAAGGCAACACTACGCTCTCAGACATGATGGGTTCTTTGACTTGTCATGCCTTTTTAGTTCTTTATGAAAGCCTTTATGTTGCTGCAGGTGTGAACGTGTGAAAGTTCTCAGATTTAACATTTTTCCCTGACAAAGGACCCTTGAACTAGATAGGACATGACTTCACTATGGAGACACAGGAACCCTGTCTTCTGAGAGGGTACTGGAGAGGAGGGTGACTGGGATGATTTTGTTTTTTGTCAGATGTCACCAATTTTCAATTTATCCCTTATTATAAGCGTATTAAAAAACAAGAGTAGGTGCAGTATATGCCAATAGGAGTCATTTGCACATGCTGCAATGGATCTCAATGTAAAATGATGAAAGCTACAGGTATGTAGGAATGACTCAGTTAAGGGGGGAACATAGCAGCAATTACACTATACCGTACCTCCTTCCTACAGTCAGTAAACGTTGCTGCAGACATACATCCCTGTGTGCAGAGGCATGCATGCATGAACACACACATGCTCACACACACATGCTCTCTCTCTCATAAACACACACACATGCTCTTTCTCACACACCCCCAGGAACACATGCACTCTCTCACGCACACACACACATGCTCTTTCTCAAACACATCCAGTCACACATGCACTCTCTCTCTCGCTCTCTCTCTCTCTCTCTCTCTCTCTCTCTCTCTCTCTCTCACACACACACACAGACACACACACACACACACACACACACACAGATACACCATTTCCTTTTGCCACTATTGCCTTCTGCCTTTCTCAAAATTGCAAGCTGACTTCAGACACCAAACTCAATAGACTTTGCTTGGGTTCCTATTTTGACAAATCCCATCTCGAGCTATGAAGAGAGCAGCCGATATCGATCCAGAAGGAACCTAATTTATCACACTGTTCCAAATACCCCCTCGTCCTCCACCCCCCTTCCCCTAAAAACCCCTATCTTTGACCGAGGGGGTTATTCAATTCAATACCATTTTCTTCTTATAACCTCAAAATTAAACTAGTCTATTTTTGTGGGCAGTGGTGACTGATGGCAGCTGTCAGAAAGATGATATTTGTGACAAAATGTCCACTGCCATCACATTTGCTATTCCGTCAGCTGCATTTACAATGTAAATTGTTTGTCTACTGTAAGACCAAATATTACAAAAACTAATCACGTAGACACGGTTAATAAAAATGTAAATTGTTATCGATCTAATGTAAAAAAATAAATAAACACGTACAAAAACATTTGTGTTAAGACATAGGTATTGAATATAAATTGAATTGTTGGGCAACATGTTCATAAATCATACAATATTACTGTACTATAGACATTGCTATGACTACTGCAGTTGGAATAACAGCTATTTTGGTGAAAACCCATTGGCACAACAAGTAAAAAAATTCTAACCTATCATGGTAATAAACCATGATATTCAAAATGTCTGTATACACAGTTTTTTAGATGCTGTGGCCTTTCTTGAAAATATTTTTCGACCCATTACAGCAAAATATGGAAATGTTTATTATTTTCTTATGCTAGTATTCACAGTTTGAAAGTGGTCTTGAAGAAGGTAGAGACTACAACCATCATGGACTGGCCATCTGAGCGTCCATTAATGAAACCAAGTATTAAGACAGTCTAGAAGCCACAGGTATATGAACTAGAACTGTGTGATAGCAGTACATTTATGAGTGGAGGAACAACTTTATAATCATAAAATAATATAAACAATAACAATATATACTGCACTTATATACAGTTTAATATTAACCTGCTGCATCTTCTCTGGCAATGTTGCACATAAACATTTTGCATAACCAAAGATAAAAAAAACAATCATAAATTTCACAGTCAATAAATCAAGTTTGACTCCTAATGTAGAAAGTAATGGACACAGAAGCAGCAACAACAGCCATATCCCATAATCAACCTAATGGATGAAGAAGAGGTGAATACATAACGGTAACAGTTATCATCAATCATCAAGAGTGACAGACCTACAAACAATGGGATATATTTAAGGTATCCTAGAATGTAAGCAATGTTCCAATTCAGTAGCTAATAATTACATGAACCCATTGTGACATGAGACAATATAAACATGGATAATGTAGCAGGTTTGGTCACAGGTTAAACATTAAACTGGTAGTTAAGTGGATGCACATGCACATGATTCGCTCACATAGATATAGATCACTCAGCCAACCTTGGGAATGAATGGCGTCGTGCCAAATGTTTTTCACTGCTGCTGTGGTAGATTTACATGATGTAGTGGGTGGAGGAGAATGGTTCATAGCACAGAAAGAGATTCTAATGATATTACCAACATCCTATGCCCTTGAGAAGCGGGTCTCTTCGAACCCCAGTATGGGGAATTATCATAGGCTATCAGAAAGTCATAGCTTTGAACCGATGGTGACATTTAACTGTGGAGGGCTTAGTCCCAGGATTGGATTGCATGGGTGTGTGATTGAAGGCACATTATGACTTCTCCTCTGTCACCTTCACAAAAACCGCTGTTCCTTTAGATTAAATAATAGTGTATGGATCCCAGCTCCTTTCTGTGACATTTGAATTCACAAACAACCTACAGCCTGCACCTTTGAGGTGACTATCCCCGGGTATGCATGAGATGGTAGGTGCCTATGGGATTGTGGCAGTTGGGCTTGGTTTATGGGAAAATGGCCCAAGCTAGGTTTTGAAACTGGTAGCTGGTTGACCAGTTCAGACCAACTCCCAGTTTACCAGCTCAAGCTATGTGTCAACCAGCTACTGAGAAAAGGTACCAGCACTAGCTTTTTTACCAGCTCATACCCAGCTACTGTAGACCAGCTTATGACCAACTTGACCTGCTCAATTTTCAAGCTGGCATAGCTAGATTTTCAGGAGACCAAAGACCACACCTACTGGTTGAGTAGGCACACATCTAAATTGCATTAGAAATCAGTCCAGGAGATTCTATGAGATTCTTTCCACAGTAGATGGCTGAGATTGGGGAACTGGCAGCAACCAAGAGAATGCAGTGAGCTGCACCACACCTGAAAAGCTCTGTGTGTTTTGTGTTTGATTATTTTCTTTGTCATTATTTTTTGACTTATTATTTCTGCCTGCATGCTGTGAGATTTAAGACTTTTTTGTTTATTTTCCTGATTATTCTCTCTCTTTTTCTGAATAAAGCATTGGATACGTCTGGGATTTATGAATCTCCCTGTGTCCAGCTCTTCCATCCTCCCTGGGGTGTGTCGCGGCATGGCACGGTTGGTGAAATTGTTAAATAAAAAAGAGAGATTTAAATGATGACCAAGATTGAACACTTCTTTTAGCTCCTTCCATCACCGACTCATTTTAACCAATCAAAAGATTCTGCTCCCTACAGAAAAGAATTTAGGGAAATATCGGGAAATGTAGGAAACCTAATGCAGGAAATCAGTCGCTGACAGCATTTGATTTCTCAAACCGTGCTGTTTTACGAAGCCCCCCCCCCCCACCCTTTCCGTTCACCAGATGCAGAGCATGCTGGGAAACCAGCAATAAGGCTCACCTTATCTGTAAACGAGTTTACATCCTGCGCCCGGGAAGTAAAAGAGTCTGCAGTTGCATGAAAGTCAACGCAAACGACATGTTGTAAATCTAGTTAACCTCGTTAAGCCCGGAGCTTCATTCAGTGGGAGCTGTGAGGGACATTTAAGTGGAAAATCACTGTATGTGCGCAGTCGTAAATTCAGTGATTTATGAACCCAATTCATCCCATACATTATACATGCGTGTGCGCTTCTTGCGCATGCAAGTTTGAAAATATGGGCAGTTTTTCAGGGGCACGTACTGCCAACCACATATTTTATTCCGGATCAACTCTGGAATTTTACAAGTGCAAAATGGTTTAATGCATGCAAATATGATTTTTCACATTTAGTAGATATCCTCACGTGGCCATTACATGCTCAGCAGAGGTCTGCAGGGGCATGATCCACTATGCCTCAGCAAGTCAGGCCTGTAATTTCTAACAGTTTTCTGAAAAAATATTATTTTGCATTCCTTACTTTGGGTTTTTTTCCATACGGTTCTTGCCAATACGTGTTCCTTTAAGGAATGCTAAAGCTTTTTTAAAACAGAATTAAACGCCCAAGAATCAGCAAAAAGGGAAAATTATATAACCCATAATCACACATTGGGGCAGTTTCTCAGACACAGATTAAGCCTTGTCCTAAATTTAAATTTGAATGGAGATTGTTCATAAAAAGCTCACGTTAGCCCAGGTCTAATCTTAACCTGTGTATGTGAAACCAACCCTTGATGTCATACTGACCTGAGAGAATTTCCCATAATTGTAGAATTACTTTAAGTGGGAGAAAAAATAATGTACATGATGGTGACATAACAGCTAATGAACCCCACTGTTGTGTGGCAGTGGAAAATGGCCATCTTTTCCTCCTGGCTTCAGAGTTGATCTGTTTCCACCCACGGTAGATGGGAGATAGGAACAGAGCTAAATCAATGGTGGGGTTGTCACATGCTGTAAGAGACCTCAGGGCATTCTCTCTTCACTGATAGCTGTACCGAGAGGAATCTCTCTCTCTCTCCCTCTCCCTCTATCTCTCTCTTACAGTGAGTGTGTAATGTGTGTGTCTTACAGTGGGTGTGTAATGTGTGATTTACAGTGAGTGTGTAATGTGTGTGTCTTACAGTGAGTGTGTAATGTGTGTGTCTTAACACTGGTTTATATTCCATATTCCATTATATTCCTTATATTTATATTTATATAAGGCTGGTTTATATTCCATCAGGCGACCGTCGCTGCAAACAGTGACATCTGTGTGCATTAGTGTTCTGCAGTGGGTTGGTAGCATTTTCTCCTGGATTAGTTAAGTATCATTTGTTTGTTTGCTGTTTCTAATTCAGTTTAGTTGTCATTATAGTGTTCTGCTGTGTATTTGTTTGTTTGTTCGTTAGCTAATACAAGTGGTGTTTATTTAGATTACAGTGAAACTGGGTTAGGTGTTTGTTTCTCTCAGGTGAGCTAGGCTATTGAGTTAGGCTATTGTTTTTACTGGCTGGCAGGCCACAGCTTTTGTTGTAGGAGGAGCCAATAGTTTGCACCCTGCTTAGGGTATAATTACTGGCACACCTGAACTCACTTCAGTGTGCATTAGTGTTCTGCAGCGGGTTGGTAGCATTTTCTTAATACAGCGTCAGTGTTATTTAAGCAGTTGTGTAGCGCACCAGCGGCAGCTGTGTGCGGCAGCCTCGGCTACTTGCCTCGGCATACAAAGTCGCAGGCGTACAAAGTCGGGGGTGTCTATCTACGGGTGTCTGAGAGCCTGATGAGTGTTTTTGTTTTTCGCTGCCTGCCCTCATTTCACTACGTAGTATTCCTCTTGTCCTCCCTAGTTCCCTCCATGTGTTTCCTTCCCATCCCTGTCCTCTCTCCTCTCCCCAGGTCCCAGTCAGGTAGGAGGTTTGCCTCCCGCCAACATGGGCAGAATATCTCAAACCTAATCTTCCCTCCCAGATCCCCTGGTATTGATCTCTGTGTGGCTGGTGGCCTCTGGAACTGCCAGTCCGCCGTTCAGAAAGCAGACTTCATATCTGCCTATGCCACCCACCTCAACCTTGACTTTCTTGCTTTAACTGAAACGTGGCTCTCACCAGAGAACACAGCCACCCCGGCTGCCCTTTCCTCCGCCTTCTCTTTTTCCCACACACCCAGAACCTCTGGCAGAGGAGGTGGCACAGGTATCCTAATCTCATCCTCATGGAGATCTAGTGTCTTCTCCTCATCCTTCGCCTTCTCTTCTTTTGAATTTCACACGGTTTCTGTTACTTTGCCGTGCAAACTGTTTATTATTGTTGTTTATCGCCCCCCGGGTCCTCTGGGGAGCTTCTTGGATGAGATGGACATCCTTCTTAGCTCCTCACTAGTCAATGACACCCCCCTGATCCTCCTGAGTGACTTCAACCTCAACTCAGAGTCCACCCAGTCTACCTTTCTCTCCCTCCTTTCTTCTTTTGACCTTACCCTCACTCTTTCCCCTCCCACCCACAAAGGAGGCAACCTTCTTGACCTCATCTTCACAAGGAGCTGCACAACAACCAACCTCTCTGTAACACCACTCCATATATCTGACCACTCCTTCATCTCTTTTTCTCTTCCACTCTCCTCTAAGACCCATCCATCTCTCCCACCATCCACTGTCACCTGTCGGTGGAACCTACGCCACCTGTCTTCCTCCACCCTCTCATCTACAATCCTCTCCTCCCTACCATCCGCGGAGTCTTTCTCTCGACTGTCTCCCGATGATGCTGCTACAACTCTCATGTCCTCCCTCTCATCTTCCTTTGACTCTCTGTGTCCCCTCACCACCAAACTAGCTTGGGCCTCCCCCCCAGTCCTTGGCTTTCTGATGATCTACGAGCTGTCCGAACCGAACTGCGGGCAGCGGAGAGAAAATGGAAAAGGTCCTGTATCCCCAGTGTTATGGCTTCCTTCCATGCCCTCCTTCCATGCCCTCTTATCATCTTTCCATTCCTCTGTCTCTCTAGCTAAACCTTCCTTCTTTCACTTGAAAATTAACAAGGCAGCCTCTAATCCCCGCAAACTGTTTTCAACCTTCTCCTCTCCACCTGCTGACCCTCCTACCTCCTACCAACTCCCTAGCCTCCTTTTCTCCCCTCTCTGACACTGACACATTGAAACTCCTTACATCCCACCGTCCGACCACCTGTCCTCTTGACCCCATCCCCTCTCCCCTCCTACAATCTATATCCAATGACATTCTCCATTTTCTCTCCTCTCTAATTAACATCACCCTCTCTTCCGGCACCATGCCCTCTTCCCTGAAGAGGGCCAGAGTCACTCCCCTGCTCAAAAAACCTACTCTTGACCCCTCTGCCCTGAACAACTACCGGCCTGTCTCTCTTCTTCCCTTTCTCGCTAAAACTCTGGAACGGGCGGTCTGCTCCCAACTGTCCACTTATCTTCTCCAGAACAATCTCCATGACCCCATCCAGTCTGGCTTCAAGAGTGGCCACCCCACTGAGACCGCCCTGCTCGCGGTCACTGAGGCACTCCACTCTGCTAAAGCCAAATCCCTCTCCTCTGTCCTCATCTTCCTCGACCTGTCGGCCGCCTTCGATACAGTCAACCATGAGATTCTACGCTCATCGCTGTCTGGGATGGGTGTCGCAGGGTCTGCACTTGCTTGGTTTTCCTCCTACCTCTCTGGTCACTCCAACCAGTTGACTTGGAGGTGCTCAGTCTCTGACCCTCACCCCCTACAAACTGGAGTTCCACAGGGCTCAGTTCTTGGGCCTCTCCTCTTCTCGCTATACACCATGTCTCTTGGTTCTGTTATCTCTTCCCATGGCTTTTCTTACGCCGATGACACCCAACTCTTTATTTCCTTCCCCCCCGATATCCAAGTCACCACACAGATCTCTGCCTGCTTGGCTGCTTGGGTCTGCGTGGATGACCCACCACCTGAAGCTTAACCTTGCCAAAGCTGAGCTTCTCTACATCCCTGCTAAGTCCTCTCCGTCAATCGACCTCTCACTGACTGTTGAGGACTTTGTAGTTTCCTCCTCCCGTACGGCAAAGACTCTTGGGGTGACTCTTGATAACTGCCTCACACTGGCTCCACAAGTATCCTCCACTGCCACTCCACTTTCTGTACAATATACGCTGTATCCGTCATCTCCTGACGGAGAAAGCCACCCAGCTCCTAGTCCAGGCGCTCGTCATTTCCCGCCTAGATTACTGCAACTCCCTCCTAGCCGGTCTCCCAGCTTGTGCCATCAAGCCCCTCCAGCTGGTCCAGAATGCTGCAGCCCACCTGATCACCAGTCAGCCCAGGTCGGCTCATGTCACCCCTCATTAGCCTCCACTGGCTTCCTATTGCCACACGCATCCGTTTCAAGGCCCTAGTGTTGGCATTTCAGGCTGCTAAGGGGACTGCCCCACCTTACATACAATCCTTGATCACTCCCTACTCCCCAGCTAGACCACTCCGGTCTGCCAGCTCTGGTCGCCATATGGTTCCCTCTATACGTGCACCTGGTGGTCGAGCTGCACGTTCACGCCTGTTTTCCGTTCTGGTTCCTCAGTGGTGGAATGACTTGCCTACCACTGTCAGGACAGCAGAATCCCTCCCCCTATTTCAACGCAGACTCAAAACCCACCTTTTCAAACTCTACCTCAGTCCTCCCTCCTGATTTCCCCCACCCCTGCTTTCTGATATCCCTATCCTTGTCTGACCCCTCCCAAAAAAAAAAAAAAAAAAAGAAGAAGAATTTTCACTTATGATGGCGACTATGTTTAGAACAGCATTCCATGTGTATTTTCCTAGTTCTGGATGTAATGCTTTGACTTGTGGTAGAACCTATGCACTTGTAAGTCGCTTTGGATTAAAAGCGTCTGCCAAATGACAAAAATGTCAATGTAAATGTAAATGCAGTGACATTCAGTTTATACTTCATACATGGAATATATTCTAAATTAAACAACAACCATAGTCAATGTCGGGTACCTTAGAAAGTTTATGAACATTCTGTGTTTATAAACATTCAGCCTTTACTGTACAGTTGACTTATATGGTGGTGTACTGTGCTGGCTGTAGACTATCTGAAAGGTCCAGTCTAACTGAACTCCAGGACCAGCTGTCATTTTGGACAGTTCTACTCCGGGCGGGCAAAGCAGACAAACACATTTTCTGTTCTGCAATCAGCACCTGTCTTCCCATTTTCTCTCTCTCGCTCTCTCGCTCTTTCTCACTCTCTATCTCTCACCCTCTCGCTTTCTTTAGCTGTCTCTTTATATCTCTCGCTCTATCTTTCCACTGCTCTTTCTCCGTCTCCCTCTCAGGGTATAGTGAACAGAGTGAGAGAGAATGTCAGTAAAGCACATCATTGCGCATAATTATATGAATATATTTTTGTTGTGGTGGGAAGGTTGGGGGCAAATGACTTTGACATGAAATCATTAACAGCTGTACTTGACAAGTGCTGGGCACGGGGTTTTGGCCCAAATGAAGTGTCTGTATTGACAAAGCGCTTCTATACGGACTAAGGAGGGTATAAGAAAAGACTGATTAATACTCCCATGGTTTTCACCGAGCGGTTCTGCCCGTTTATTTCGGTACACATCCTGCTTTGAAGCAGAGACGGACGTGGTGGGGGTTTGAGGTCTGCACCCGATAAAATCTCATCAAAAGGTTGTTTATTTATGCCAGAAGAATTATAATTAACAGAGTGGAAAGAGTGAAATATATAAGTTGGAGGTAAAAACAAAATGGTGGGTCCCAGGAAAACTGCCCGAAAAGAGCAGCAGCGGCGAGGCGAATGAACGTGGGAGCGCCCGGCGGAACTATCCGGAATCGCCTCGCTTGGATTTCAGCAAACCGAAAATAGAGACGGGAAAAGAAACGGAGTGGCAAAAAAATAAATAAGAGCCAGCGCCTAATCCAATCAGGATGCATTATTTTCCGGCCTGTACTCTGGCCGTGAACCCGAGGCCAAACGACCCTGCCCTGCTGTTACTCTCCGAGCGTAAAACAGGGAACGGAAAGAGAAATATATGGGAATGCCACAGCTCTCTCCGGACTCTCTCAGGAGGGGAGAAGACTGTTCTAATAGTATCATTACAAATGTGTGCACTCTGCAGGGCTGGAGAGAGGATCCATTAGCGCTACACTTTCTGAGGAGATACAGCAGAAACGGTGGGAGAATAGATTGTATTTCTCCCCTCTCTGTCAGGAGATATACGTTTTTACGTTTTGGGCCCCCCCCCCCATAACTCACGGGCACGTGTGTGGATTAGCCGTACCACCTGCCCTGAGGTTGGGGAGACAGAGTCGAACCCCCCCCACACACACACCCCCCCCCCCCTGAAGTTATGGCCTGTGTCGCGGGTCCCGATCGGTTATAAAACACGCTCATAACTCTCCGCAGGGAGCTTGGGCCTGCTGCAGTTTTTTGTCACAGGTTCATCATTAAAGTGATAGCCAAGCGGTTGCTGGGGCAACTCCGGGAAACCTTGGGATGAGAACGGACGCCGTGGCAACCTGGTTCCCCAGGAAATTATCGTTATTTCCCGATCCTGTGTTAATCAAAAATGTCCCCGGCACCCTTTTATTTTATTGGATTCTCTTATCTGATGGAGGGACATGTTCCTCTAATTAGGCCATGCTAATAACACGCATTTGGAATGATTTCAATGGCATTTTCTGCTGAGTGGAGAGAACAGACCCTGTTTCATCTCCGCTATGTGATTACGCAGGAGTGGTCTCGTTAGGACGGCACGCCTCAGCGCCTTCTCATCACACAGAACCTTATCGACTCGCAACGCAATCTCAAATGCATGTCATCCCACTTCTTTTTATATCTTACATATATATATATATTTATATTTATATTTTAAAAAGCAAATTGCCTTCTACAAATCATCATCATTTGATGAGTATCTATCAAAATATCTATCAAAATAGATCACACGTTTATATACGCTACGTACATTGTCGTCTCAGTCGACTTCAAAGTAAGCATGTGAAAAGGAAGGTAAACAGCAGGTGTGGATTGAATTCATTTTATATGCTCGTTAAATGACAGGAAGTTGATGCTACAAGGAGACTGGCTCCAGGAAACAATCGCACACGCTGTTCCATTTCTCCTCGCTAGATTGTTTTAGTGTTTGTATCGCGCTTGCTCCGCACTCACCTCAATACGAGCGTTTATTTTTCATCTGAAATACAGCCTCCTCTTCTTGTTCTATTAGAGGGAGGTTGTTTGGGAAGAAAATTGTTTCAGGAGTTTGGGACCGGTACACAAATACAACAGTGGTAACAAGCTTTTTGCGTTTGTTTAAACAGTACCTCGCACACGAGGTAGGACCTGGAGATGGAGTTCAATGTTCTTCAGAACAATGCTGTTGGTAACTAAATCACAAATACAGAGGCAGCTACCAAACATCCCGGCCTTACAAAAATGTATTCCAGGAGATGGACCAGAGGTTGGGGTGTTGTCGTCCCCCTGCGCAATGGGGGGGGGGGGGTGCTCTTCCGTCTGTGGTGCAGATTTTTGCTTTTCAAGAGAGTTTTGACCACTCCTGGGTATCAGGGCGCATGTGACAAATTCCAGGAGACTCTCTCCCGGAGCTTCAGGGAGAGGTGGGAAGCCTGGGCTACCCAGGTGAGCCATAGTAGGCTGAATACTAATTATCCATCCATCCATCCATTATCTGAACCCGCTTATCCTGATCAGGGTGGCAGGGGGGGCTGGAGCCTATCCCAGCATACATTGGGCGAAAGGCAGGAATACACCCTGGACAGGTCGCCAGTCTATCTCAGGGCACACACACCATTCACTCACACACTCATACCTACGGGCAATTTAGACTCTCCAATCAGCCTAACGTGCATGTCTTTGGACTGTGGGAGGAAACCGGAGTACCCGGAGGAAACCCACGCAGACACTCCGCACAGAGAGGCCCCGGCCGACGGGGATTCGAACCCAGGACCTCCTTGCTGTGAGGCGGCAGTGCTACCCACTGCGCCATCCGTGCCGCCTGAATACTAATTAGCAGAATATATATGCAAATAGCTATAAAAGGTCTGACAATCAGCATGTATGTTTTCAAAGCAACATGAGGGATCGATCAGGGGTCCTAAGAAGCCAAATTGTAAGCGTTCAAATTGCAGGTGCATTGTTCACAAGAACTGGAAAAACTACATAAGGTGGCAAAGAGAACAGTTTTGAGAATTGTGAGAACATCCATTCATTCATTATCCTAACCTGCTTATCCTGAACAGGGTCACAGGGGGGCTGGAGCCTATCCCAGCATACATTGGGTGAAAGGCATCCATCCACTATCTAATTGGCTTATTTCTGGTCAGGGGGGCTGGTGCCTATCCCAGTATGCATTGGCAGAGTGAGTGACATCCAGGAATACACCCTGGACAGGTCGCCAGTCCATCACAGGGCACACACACCATTCACTCACACACTCATACCCACGGGCAATTTAGACTCTCCAATCAGCCTAACCTGCATGTCTTTGGACTGTGGGAGGAAACCGGAGTACCCGGAGACACGGGGAGAACATACAAACTCCACACAGAGAGGATCCGGCTGACGGGGATTCGAACCCAGGACCTCCTTGCTGTGAGGCGGCAGTGCTACCCACTGCACCATCCGTGTCGCCAATTGTGAGAACATATGACAGATATTTTTAAAAAGTGCCCTGACAAAAGACAAATACTGTTGCTAGTCAAGCTCGTCGACTGGGACAGATGGACACTTAACGGGATATTTGGTAAACACTCCAAAACTACGGCCTCCAGAATCACAGCAGAACACCTCTGAGACCCAGAAAAAAACTAAAAATAAAAAGTATGTTGTGAGCTTCACAAAGCTGACATTCAGCTTCAATTCAGCAGCTGTTCACACCTGTGCCATTAAGTCATCAAAAGCCAAAGGACATCAGCTGCATCTGTAGGCTGGCTATCATAGACACCCCTAATGTTATGGGTTGCCTCTTATAAATAGACCATTTTTACTTGTAAACTTGAATAAACCTACAGATTGAATAAATCATAAAGAGCTTGATAGCTTGACAGGCAAATTGTTATTTTATTATCTTGGTGTCATAGGCATTGTTTTATACACTGCTGGCTAATACCAATTAACACATCGTCTATGATCTGTATGGGCATATTCACAATGGTGAATAGCGGAAATTGTGTTCATTAGTCTAAGATATGTTTTTCCATGTCTTTGTTCTGAAAGAGATGATTCTTCTTTAGTCAGGAGAGAAGTGCATTTCAATAAACAACTACTGATGCAAGATCATGACAGCATATTTTGTTGAGAAATGTTTTAGACATTGGCAGCATGCTGAAAGCATCCAGATGTAAGGTGAATTTGCCTTGTACCTAATCCAGCCTGTTGTAACTGCATACTGCATATTAATGACAATTCATGTTTTCAAATAGTTTGTCAAAAATGCAAGATTATTTGTACCTATCTTTAAATAGCCATTTTGCGCACACATTGATGGTAGATGGGGCTGGAAATGTATTCATTTTTCAGACCAATGGAAATCCTAGGATATATTTGCCAACACAAAAACAAAACCCTAGTGCGATGTGATGTATGTATATGTGTGTGTGTGTGTGTGTGTGTGTGTGTGTGTATGAAAATTAGCCTAAACTCATTGATAATGCATGAAATGGCATTTTTGTCAAGTTATGACAAGAGACCCCTACCGTAGGGCAAATTCATTGACCATTGTCACAATACCCAAGGCATTGTTTCAAAACCATTTTCTTATGATGTACACACACAATTCTTTGGGTCATGCTATTATATAAATAAATACTATCTTATTGTCATATTTGAGTCCAGTCATGCCTGAATGATTTGCTGTGAAATGACCTTTCCTTGCTCCTTGTGTAATTTAAAAAACATATGACATTTCCATAACTGTTCCATAATGAAAAATACTTTCAATATGTAATATATGTCATATGGAATTGAATATATAAAAGGAAAGGCATCAGTTATTGCTTTACAGTTGTGTGCTTACATTACAAAAAATTATTCAGTCTCATTTATCATTTAAACTTGAATATACACATGGTGGTACAAGTGAAAGGGGCAATCATTTGTTCTTTGAACTATGTGAACATGACAGAAATATATAGCAAAAGGCGAAAGTGGCAATAATTTGAATACAGAAATTTATTTTTCCATCTGTGTGTGTGTGTGTGTATGTATGTATGTATTTCTGCATGCATACCTTTTATAAATATAATATATATGCATAATACATGTTTAGAAATGTGTAATAGGCAGTAATAAGCACAAACAGTGTCCACAGTGATTCTGCTCAGGCTCTTGGATTCACTCGGATTTACAGCAGGCTGCATTTGTTAGCAGTTATATTTTTACTTCAGTCATCTCCTTGCTTCTCCACTATTCTCACGCTTAATTCTCCCGGACTGTGGCGTCTGCCTATTTTCAGCGGAGCTCCTGTCTGTTCTCTCCTAGCTAAGATTGCCTGAGACCTCATGCTCTTTGAGAATGTTCAATCCTCTCCACAACATCTTGACAGTTGCGTACCTGTGCATTAAAATCGCCCCCACCCTCAACTTTATGAGGCTGTCGCTTGGGAAAACGGATTGCGGCCTTAAAGCATTATTCTCTCAGAAATTAATTCATAATTTGTGGTTCAGGAACTATTGGACTATTGAGCTGGGCTTCCGTGCCAGTGAAATGTAAATGACTGAGGCAGAAGCACACGTTGTCAGAAAATGGGCTTTTCCCTCACACACGACAGGCTTCTCTGATCAAATAAATTATTTGATGTGATTACAGAGCCTTGTTTAGTAAAACAGTTTAGTCCTTGTAAACAACCGTTTTATCTTGAAGGGATAAATCGCGCATGTAAAATCACAAAGTTTGAACGGCAAGCGCAATACTGGGTAGTGGAGTTAAAGTTAATTCACAAAATCGGTGGATTTATTGTCTTATGTTGTCCAAAAGCTGCAGTTGCAAACTCTGAGGATGAATAGGTTTGAGAACAGGCCAGGAATAACTTTTTAAAGTTTAGATTCCACTTTCTATACCCCCCTCAGTTTGGCTTTGTCATTTTATTTGCCATTTCTGTTGTGTGTTTCCAAAATCACCTTTACATTTTCACCCCTGAGGAGTGCGCTTAATTTATTTAGTTCCAGGACAGCATGAAAATTAAAAGGCTTTGTCTTCAGTAGCTTAACTGCTTATTAAAATGTCTGCCGTACTGTGTTGGTACATCAGGGAAAAGGGACATACCTACAATGATATAACAACGTAATTTACATCAGCTCCAATGTGTCTGGCATTTAGGAGCACATTTATGTGTGTAAATGCTATGACCTGGCTATGGTTAGGGTTAAGCCAACAGTACATAACCTGTCGAATATCGATCCAACAACCTTGCAATTGCAAGCCCAGGGGATTTTCACTTGCAGATCGCCATATCTTATCAAAACGCATTTAACCAAAAGGCATTCCACGCAAATCTCAAATAAAACTGTGATGGCTACGGACCTCTCTCAGAACCGTTTTTTTTCCTTGCAAACACGCCATTTCTTCTGATAGTGCTGAAATAGAAAGTTCCAGAAATAATCTTCCGTGATCACACCCACCCATTTACACCCACCCTTTAGATACTTATGGAGTTAATGAAATAATTAATTGAATTCTAACCTTCTTCACAGAAATTGTAGGCCAGTCACTAACAGGAGCATGATCATATCGTGTTTCAGGGTACATAAACTTTTGCTGCTTGCTGCTTATGCCTACATCGAGTGGCTATACATTTTCACATGTTGTAGGCTAATTGTAAACTATTTGGCCCATTTTAAGTAGCTATTGGCTACATACAGTGAAGTATGGGATTTAGTCCAGAAAAAGCACTGACAGTTCTGTATCACCGTCAGCTTTCTTGGGCTTGTCAGATCAAGCAATGGAATAAGCAAACCTTCCGTCCAGATTAAGCGATTGTATGTACTGATTTCATTCAGTTTCCCATGCCCCAACACAGGCGTCAATTGAAACTTGAGATTGAGACTACCTGGTCTCCAAAAAGTCCTTGATGCAATTGATAGATTACAAATTCCCATCATCACGGCAATGATTGAGAACGAACACACATTTCTGTAGAAATGGGTTGGCTTCCACTCTATAAACATTGCCCAGAAGTTGTAGGTGTAAATTAGACTATTATCTACTGTGGTTAATCTGGGAGCACACACAGCTACATCTGGAGTAACTGTGATTTGTGTAACCTCTTAGTTACAGGAGACATTACTGGCTTCTAGGTGGCGGGTAGGATTCATTTTAATGTTGCAAATAGCAAAATCCCTAACGTTCCTATAAGGTATTGGCTATTAGGTGTACTAGGGAGACATAGGCTAATAGTTCAAGTTAAATGAATAATTAAAATCACATTTTTATTTTACATAGGCTTATAATTCTGATGTAACTGCGAGATTTAATTTTCCATCCCTCGGACAGCCCATGTAGAGCACAAAAGTATGAATACCAAAACAAGGCAGGCGGATGAGAATGATAGCCGATTTACTGATTGCCTGCATGAACACGTTTGCGACCTGCTTTCATGGCTTGCAACTGCGTTTTCTACGTGAAATGCTCGCAAAGTTTGTGAAATGAGCCCCAGATCTCTAAGCATTAACCTCCACTGCCGCCCTGCTCGTATTACCAGGTCTCTCTTGCGAAAGGGAGTTTAATCTCAGTGAGCCTAAGCTTGTCAAATAAAGGTTAGATTAAAGAAAAACCCTCTGCATTTTTCTTTGTCGGTGAGGGGGGGGATTTGATTAATCTTTATAAATGCGGTAGGGAATACAAGGTATATTTTCTTATTTTAGACACACAGAAAAGCCAACTGCTGGTGTAGTTTGCCATGCAGATAGTAGTTCTCTGGATCCAATCCCTCCTCTTTCAGGTGATCACATTTTCATATATTTCATAAATTTCATAAATGTGCGGCAAACAATTTGGACTTCAATTTGCATCGGTGTATCATTGACCATCACTGGAAATGTAGGTTACTCAATATCCTGGTGGTAAGGAAAAGCTCATTAGAAACATATCTCTGGAAGAAAAGTTATCTTTTAAATAGTTTGCTGTGGATCACATTTTAGCTGTATTTCTAACCTGAAAACTAATTGCTTTTTATATTTAGTAAAAAGTGAGAGTGAGAGTGAGAGTTTTCACCAAGTGTTCATGTTCTTTGGCTGAAACTTTGGTGTCCGGAGGTGCAAGTGATATCAAAACTGGAGAAACAAAGCCTCACACAGTAATATCAGAACTGGACAAACACATCCATCCATCCATCCATCCATTATCTTAACCTGTTTATCATGAACAGGGTTGCAGGGGGGCTGGAGCCTATCCCAGCATACATTGGGTGAAAGGCAGGAATACAACCTGGACAGGTCGCCAGTCCATCGCTGGCACACACACCATTCACTCACACACACAATTTAGACACTCCAATCAGCCTAACCTGCATGTCTTTGGACTGTGGGAGGAAACCGGAGTATCCGGAGGAAACCCACGCAAACACGGGGAGAACATGCAAACTCTGCACAGAGAGGCCCCGGCCGACCGGGATTCAAACCCAGGACCTCCTTGCTGTGAGGTGGCAGTGCTACCCACTGCATCCTCCGTGCTGCCCTGGAGAAACACAGTCTCACAAAATAATATCAGAACAGGACAAACACAGCCTAACACAGTGACATCAAAACTGGAGAAACAGTCTCACACAGAGATATCAGAACTGGACAAACACAGCCTACCACAGTGATATGAGAACTGGACAAACACAGCCTCACACAATGATATCAAAACTGGAGAAACACAGTCTCACACAGTGACATCAAAACTGGAAAAACTCCATCTGCCTTGTTGCGCAGGAAACAGGGCTCTTTGGCTAGTCTCCATAAAGGATTATCTTATTATCTTTATGCTGTTCTTCATGAAGCCCTATATCATAGGTGTGAAGTGAGAAAGCTCCCAGACAAAGGACCATTCTGCACGATAAACAGCCCTTGAACTAGATGGGACTCATTGAAAGGGTTCCATTTGGAGCCATTTTTCAGAGAGTAACCCTGCAGTCGAGATGTCAGCTCTGGTCCAATCAGCCGGAGTCATGAGCCGTCCTGCTCTAACGCCTTTCTGCAGGAGAGGTGCTTCACCCAGGGGCTGTTCCTGTGGCATCTGACGTAGCTCTGCCTCCTGCCCTGGACTGAGGCAGAGACCCTGGTTGTGGAGGCGAGCCTAAAATACCCAGAGGCCCTCACTCAGCGTGGGTTGGAGGATATGATTGTCCTTGACAGCGAGTTTCTTTGGATTCCACCTGGCTGCTCACCCACTCATTCTGTCCTCCCCAAATCAGGTGGGGTGGCGGGGGGTGGGGGAGAGGTGTGTGTGGTGCTGTCAACTGAATGGGTTTTACTGCCGTTTGAACTAAAGGTAAATGTCCTCAGCAATATGTGAAAATGAGAATGTGTGTGTGTGTGTGGATGTGTTTGTGCTGTTTCTGTGGATGTGTGTGTGTGTGTGTGTGGATGTGTATATACTGTTTCTGTGGATGTGTGTGTGTGTTTGTGTGGATGTGTATGTACTGTTTCTGTGGATGTGTGTTTGTGCGTGTGTGTTTGTGTGGATGTGTATGTGCTGTTTCTGTGGATGTGTGTGCGTGTGTTTGTATGGACGTGTATGTACTGTTTCTGTGGATGTGTGTTTGTGCGTGTGTGTTAATGTGGATGTGTGTGTGTGTGTTTGTGGGTGTGAGTGTGCGTACTGTATGCGTGTGTGAGTTTTGTTTGTATTAGTTTGGCAGTGGAGTTGCAGTGGAGGGTGTTCTTCACCTATATCCTTTTACAAGCTGAAAAATCTGACCACTTCTGGGTAACACCTCTTGCCACATCCATTAAAACCATAATTCTACAAAAATCAACAATTATTACATTAATGCGGTCCATATGAAACACTGCAGCTCAATACAATAAAAAGCAAAACATAAGTTACGAGTCTCTTCCCCGGGTACATTGGCAAAACAAAAGAAAGAAAGAAAGAAATTGCCATAATAAGTTATCTGAGAGCGGCGGTGGAGGGTCTGTTAAGTGTGGGGCTAATGAGAATAAAGTCCTGGTGTTAGTCCTGGCGTGTCAAGGTTCAGCGCCGCACAGTGCTGCTCGTTACGCGTAGCCGTGGCAGGTGGGGAAAGCAGCGGTACGAAGCCTCCTCTGAGCTGCCGGTTATTTACGACCGGAGAAACGCTGACAGGGACATCAAGCAAAACCGAGCTGCCATGTCACACACGGGCCTTCGGACGAACTCACTAAATAGAGTAAATTAAATAAATAGATGAAATCAAACTTGCTGGGTGGCTCATCCTGGTAAGGCACCGTTCTCCTGCGTGGATGGACTCCACGGTCTCAAATCTGGACCACAGTGCAGAAAGGAAAATGCTCAACACGGTTCAAGCCAGCTAAATAGGTGTTCAACAGCCAGGGCAATCAAACTATGTAAAGGACACCTTACCCAGGCAATGTCACAGGAACTAGCCTGAAATAAGGAACGTTTGAGCGCACAGAGCTCAGAGCAATACACTCTGTTTAATGGACTGGGAGACACACCTTTTGGAGTCTATGTCTTCCTCAGTCAAAAGTCTAATCCGCAATTGTGGCTGTCAGCCCAGTTGGCATTAGCGCCACCCGGTGGTGGGAGGGTTTCAGTCAGCTGGGAATTCAATGTTTCATCACTCATTAGCAACCCCTGCTGGTCTATTTGATGCTTCCAGTCTGCCTGCTGAACTGCACGTGTCTTCCTCCAACTCGCATGGGCGGAGGCCAACTTGTTAGCCATGGTGTGATAAAGAGCTGCAGTTTCGGAGATGAGACTTGGCTACGCTCTGCCTGATCCAATCACGGAGATCACAACAATGAACGCTCATGAGTAGGGTTGGCCATTCCAAAGTGGGAGAAAAGCATAAAAAACTTTAAATTTATTTTTAAAAGTGATGAAAAACACAACAAACCACAGAAAACAACCCCCCCCCCCCCCAGTTTCTCTGAGATGTCAGTGACTGGGTGTATTTTTGGGAACTGTGGCAGATGGCAGTTGGCACAGTCGGTAGCACCTTCGCCACAAAACAACAACATTCGAATACCAGCCGGTGTCTTTCTGCGTGGAGTTTGTATTTTATCCCCCTGTATGGTTCCGCCCACAGTAAAAGACATGCAGGTTAGGCTGATTGGAGAGTCTAAATTGCCTTTAGGTATTAGAGTGTGTTCTGAATGGTGTGTGTGCCCTGTGATGGATTGGCGACCTGTCCAGGGTGTATTCCTGGATGTCACCCACTCTGCCAATGCATACTGGGATAGGCACCAGCCCCCCTGACCAGGAATAAGCCAATTAGATAGTGGATGGATGAATGGCAGAAAGTGAGCTAGTCTGTGGATCTCACCTGGTGCTAAAGGAACGGTATTGTGTGGTGACAACACAAAACAAATAATCTTGAATAATCTTCTGGGAATACATCTTAAAGGAACACATGTGCTTGTGTTCTCCCAAGCAGAGCAGAGGCAAACTTACAAGGTAATAAAAAACTGAAACAACAAAAATATGTAAACCGAAAAGCACAATAAATCCAGCCATTTTTTCCCTGTGTTATTCTCTTTTTTCTTTAGTTTAAAGACCAAAAAATGACTGATGCAATCACTCTGAAGTACAAAATGAAGATTCTTTTCTCTTTTCTATATATTTCTTTTGAGCCAGACTGTGGTCTTGTGCAAAGAAACATTCAACAAAGTGGAGGAGGAAGTGTTTTCTTTTTGACTTATACCAGTCAGTGACTGAACCCCCCACCCCCACCCCCCACAGCCTGCCCCCACGGGCGATATACAGTGTGCAGTCCTGTTGGAGCGCTTTTCTTTCAGAAACCACGGCGCTTCAACTGCGGATCCTCTCATGCACGTTCACAAAGCATATCATTAAATACAATAGGGTTTTTATCACTCCCTGTCATGAGATACTGCTGGATTTGCATTAGAATTTAATTAGCCGTTCTGCTGGATGATTTCAGGCTAGCAGGGTGAGGAATATCTCTCTCTCTCTCTCTCTCTCTCTCTCCTTGTGCCCTTTCTTTCACACACACAAGCACACAACATGCACACACACACGCCCACACACACACATACACACGCTAGCACACAAACACTCAAAGTACACGCAAGCCAGCACACACATATATTCATAGATGCGCATACACACTTGCAAGCACATCTATGAATATATGTGTGTACACACAAGCCAACACACACATATATTCATAGATGCGCATACACACTTGCAAGCACACACACACGCATGAACACGAACACACACACAACAGGCACAAATGCAGTACAGAATTCATATATACACACGTGTATGCACACACACTAGCACATAAACAGTCAATGCATACAGCAAGCACACACATGCACACACCTCAAAAACAAGCACACACACACATGCACATGCACACACAACAGCCACGCACACAAATACAGCATTCATAAATACACGCAAGCACACACACACACAGTAAACAAAATTTCAGTTGAGCTCAGATTAAGCAGAATTCTTTGTAGTAGAGCATGAATAAACAGGTTTGTGAAAATTCTGTGTCATTTTGAGTTGAAAAGGTTTCTCCATGCCTTCTATGGTTGACGATTTCACTGTAAATAATATGAATTTCCCAAGAAACTGAGCCATACTCAATATTATGAATAAACATTCAGAAATAAGCGCATCTTTACACTGAAACAAGAGGATTGTTTCCTTAGCATTGTCATCTCAGTGCGCGGGCATGTGCACGTGTGCATTAATACACCAGCCTTTGCATTAATGTGCAATACATGCGCCACAGTCAGTCTTTCAAATAAAGAAGCTCATGATTTATTTATACCGTCTTTTCTGACTGTAATCATCAGCTTTACCTTAGTCTTGTGAACACCTTTGTGTAAGCGCTCGCTCTTAGAATCTACATACGCTCCACTTCGCAGTGGAACGTGAAGCTCCAGACTACTTTCTCCCCCCTGGGAGAGGGGCAGACACTGCATCAGTCCTGCAACCACTCCTTTCTCACACGCCTCTGTCCACCGACATTCAAAATAAATAATACAAAATAAATAACAAAAATAAGTAATTTTGCTTAATACTACCATTTGAGTTTTTTTTTATTGATTTTAAAACCTGGAACACCCTCAAATGTTTTTGGGGCCTTTGACTGAGTCTGAGGAGGGTTTTATTGGGGTGTCTGCCCTGTACCCCTTCTTTTCCATTATTCATCTCCTCCACCACCACGCAGTTCTCCCAGCACCAGCCGTGCGACAAATCTCATCTTTAACGTGTACGCCATTCTTTTTCATGGGTGCAAAAAAAACAGACAAACAAAAAAACCATTGAACTGATTTCAGAATAACCTCGGCGGTAAAGTGAAAGGAGATGCTGTCGACTGAGGCTCGGCTCGGCCCGGGCAGGTACAGTGCTCCAGCACTGGATGAACTGAAGCAGCACAGGATCTCCTGCTCCTCCTGTAGTTCAGAGAGAGCAGAATGAACACCCACAAAGACTCTCTGCTTGGTCATGAGTCTCAATATGCTATTTCCCAGAATGGTATCAATCCATACCCAGAGCATATGTATATGTTTATGTTACAGTAATGGCATTTGGCGGACGCTCTTATCCAGAGTGACGTACAGTTGATTAGACTGAGCAGGAGACAATCCTCCCCTGGAGCAATGCAGGGTTAAGGGCCTTGCTCATGGGCCCAACGGCTGTGCGGATCTTATTGTGGCTATACTGGGGATTGAACCACCAACCTACGCTACAGGCTGCTACATTTTTGCCCATTTATTTCTTATGCATACTGCAGTTGCTTCCACAATCTGAGAAATAAAGGTACAAAAAAAGGTACAAATGCTTATCGCTGGGGCGGTACCCTATAGGTACATATAGTTGTGCTCCTAGCCGGCAATATACTGTAGAATTCATTTGTACCTTTATCGCTCTGAAAACATACTCATTTGTACGCAAAGAGAACATTACTGTACTGTCAGGGTACATTTAGGAAATTTTATTCTGGAATAATAAAAATGTACCACAACTTCCCTGTTTCAGCCTGGGATATGCCCACCCTTTTCACACAGAGATTGCCTAATTGGGCAGACACTAGCACTAGTTTGAAGAATATGAATTGCATCCAGGCCTGTAGTACATGCGCAGTGTTATTAGCACTGTGCTAAAGCGCTGCACGGCTGCATCATTGGTCTGAAAGCAGTGTGCATTTTGGTGTGTACACAGAGGTAGGATTCACCACCGCCCCAAAGCAGCTTCATCCATCACCTCCCTGGCATTCAGCAGACACTTTTATCACAAGGGACTCGCTTTATTTATTTATATATTTATTTATTTTTACATAGTATCACATTATACAGGCGGCTGTTTACTGAAGCAATTTCAGGTTAAGACCCTTAGAACAGCATTGTCTGGTAATCGAACAGACAACCTTTTGGTTACAAGCCCAGTCCAAACTACACTGCTGCCCATAACAGGCTTGGTAATAGCCCCAGTACTGGATGAGAATTCATAACGGATGGGTTGGCAGGTTGAAGTTATCAGAGAAAGGGAGAAATAGTGAGAGAGAGTCTTGCTGCCATTCTCTCTTCTCTTTTTTCCCTCGCTCCCCCCAATCCGTTTCTCTGAGTAATCCCGACTCCGTTTCACAGACAAAATATCCTCTGCAGCAGCTGTCAAGGTGTTTACCCACTGGCTTGAATCTTTATCGGAAGCTTTGACACCTAATAAAAAAACTGCCCTGCAGGGTGAATTCTTTTCCACCAGCCAGCAAACTCGCGGAGCAGGAGAGAGGAACTCGACGCCTCACACGCTCCCATCATTTACCCCCTACTACACCCTCACACAGGGTCTCATCTCCCCCTCTACTACACCCGCACACAGGGTCTCATCTCCCCCTCTACTACACCCTCACCCTCACACAGGGTCTCATCTCCCCCTCTACTACACCCTCACCCTCACACAGGGTCTCATCTCCCCCTCTACTACACCCTCACCCTCACACAGGGTCTCATCTCCCCCTCTACTACACCCTCACCCTCACACAGGGTCTCATCTCCCCCTCCACTACACCCACACCCTCACACAGGGTCTCATCTCCCCCTCTACTACACCCTCACCCTCACACAGGGTCTCATCTCCCCCTCTACTACACCCTCACACAGGGTCTCATCTCCCCCTCTACTACACCCTCTCCCTCACACAGGGTCTCATCTCCCCCTCTACTACACCCTCTCCCTCACACAGGGTCACATCTCCCCCTCTACTACACCCACACCCCCACACAAGATCACCCCAGTGGGCCTTCTGCTGAGTTTGCTAAATGGTAAATTTCCACGACGAGAGATGGGTCTATAATGCCGATAATTTGTGTCTCCGGCAGGTGGGTCCACTAACTCCACCCCCCTCCACCATACTACCAAATGGAAATACACTTCCCCTGTTTCTTATTTGATGCTGAACCTACAGCCTAATTAACACTAGAAACTTTTGCCTGTTTCTTCTGTGGCGTGCGCATGCACTGATTAGGTTATCTTTGTATTAAAATGTAATTACAAAATTGAACCAAGGCCAAATGTTGTTAAAATATTCATGGGCATGTATCAAGTACACCCTTAATATACATTTGTATGTGATGTTCAATACTGACAAAAACAAATAAACTTGATAGCCTATTTCATAGGTTCCAATACACCAGACAGGCTCAGTAAAGCATAGAAAAGTATTTGGGCTGAAAATAATGACGTGACCCAGGTTGGAGTATTGACAGGGGGAATCTGACAGTAGATCAGAGAAGCTTTAGACGGCAGTAGCACTGATGGTGAAAAGCTGCCGATGATGGATACGTTGAGTATTCTCATTATCCCTCGAACGCTGTAAAACAAAACACGCATTTTGAGATTTTACATTTTGTCTTCCAGTCGTTTAGATGGCCGCACATCACGCTACGAATGAGCGATTCTGTGAATTACAGGAGAAATCCGTCTGCGCTTCGATTCTCTCCACCTGGACTGGGCTGCGGTGAGCTTTCTGGGGCAGTGTCAGCCGAGATTCACCCAGGCGAGCGATGCTCTTTCGCGGTGGCGGAGCTGAATCTCTCTCCCTTCACTCCAGAGCACTTCCAGATGGTAATTATTATAAATTATGCCGTGGCACTCGGTAAACAAAGGAACGTCTAACAATGGACCGTGATTGAAATATATGCTGGAAACTATTTAAAAAGGGACAGAACTTCTAATTACTCCTTCAAAAGACAATGTGAAAAGAAAGTGCTTCTCACACAAAGGAGAGCGTTTGAAGGAATTAAGTTATTAAATTCAAATCTCAGTGGAATTATAGAAATCATATAAAGAGAAACAACAGTGCGGAAATTTGTACAGGGGCATATGGGTATTGTTTCTTCTCATCATTTAAAATGTAAAATATTTAATATGACTCTGTCCTTCTTACATTATACATCCTGCTGAGACCTGGCATAAAATAAAATAAAGTCTATACTTTTTTTTAAATAATGGAATGTAAAATCATGTTACAGTAAAAATATTTTCTAAATATTCTTTTATTTTATTCCCTTGCTCATGTGGGTTTCAGCATATATGATTCATGAGATTGTCAAACCTCTTACCATGTGTTAAACCTGGTAATATTAAACCTGTGTTAAACTTGGTAATGTAAAACTGTGTGTTAAACTTGGTTATGTTAAACCTGGTATTAAACCTGGTGATGTTAAACCTGGTATTAAACCTGGTAATGTTAAACCATGTGTTAAACCTGGTAATGGCAAACCATGTGTTAAACCTGGTAATGTTAAACCATGTGTTAAACCTGGTAATCTTAAACCATGTGTTAAACCTGGTAATGGCAAACCATGTGTTAAACCTGATAATGTTAAACCATGTGTTAAACCTGGTAATGTTAAACCATGTGTTAAAATTGGTAATGTAAAACTGTGTGTTAAACTTGGTGATGTTAAACCCGGTATTAAACCTGGTAATGTTAAACCATGTGTTAAACCTGGTAATCTTAAACCATGTGTTACACCTGGTAATGTTAAACCATGTGTTAAACTTGGTAATGATAAACCAGGTGTTAAACCTGGTAATGTCAAACCATGTGTTAAACCTGATAATGTTGAACCATGTGTTAAACCTGGTAATGTTAAACCGTGTGTTCAACCTGGTAATGCCAAACATTTAGTCAGATACATTGGACTGGATGAGACTTTGGGCTGCTTTCCTTGGCATATTTTTGCACTAAGGAAAGCTGGAAATAAATGAAATACTCTCGTGTAAATGAATTAAAAGACCGTCAAATGAGCCATTGGACCAGGATTGCCAACTCTCGCGCTTTTGGCACGAGACACACACTTTCAGGCTCTGTCATGCTCTCACGCTACCCAAACACATCTAACGCCAAATAAAAAGAACACATCAAGGAAGAAAGCTGCTCCCCAATTAAACAAATGATCTATCAGTTTGCAGGACAAAGTGAGATTGCTCATAAACATTACAGAATGAGTGCTGATTGGCTATATATTATTGACCGCAAACCTCTATCTTCTCCCTTCTGTTGCTCTGTAAAGTGTCTTTGTGATATTCTTCTGTAAAAAGCGCGATAAAAATAAATAAAAGAATAATAAATAAATAAAATTGACCTGACTCGATTTGACTACTGTGTACAACTTTTGAAGCCAAGATGTATGACCAAAAGCCACCTGATAAGAGGAAAGCATGAGAATATATTTACAATGATTTGCATAGTTCTTGCAGTCATAAGGCAACGGCACGTCTTTAAAAAAGACAAAGTACCCTGGAAAACAAAATCTTACCAATTATTCTGAATCCTTTATCGCATTAATCCTTTAAGTGTTTGTTTGCAAAAAAGAAAACTTGCATAGTTGCAAACAAAGCTGAAAAGAACATTGTTCCTGTAAAGAAACTCTTCTGAGAGCTGAAAAGAATTCCGTAATAGAAATGGGGAGAAAAAAAAAAAGATTGAAAAGGTTGATTATTAGTTAAATGAGGCATTTGGCTCAGTAATTAAGCTAACAATCGGAAAAGTAATGTCAGGGAAGAGGGGGTTTTGTCTGCTGAAGGTTCTCTCCTGGTTCACTGCGGAGGCATAAAGAAAGCCACGGAAAGAGCAGAGCGGTGGACGTTAGTGAGAGACGGTGGATAACCATGCCATGATACACAAGGAGAGACTTACCGGGAGATATCCTCAGTGCTCTGCTGCATTCACAGGCACAAGGCCGAAGGCTCTGAACACACTCCTGTGAGTGTACTATTGCAATTTTACAACACGTTTATAAATAGTACAAACAAACGAAAAGAACGAGAAAATAACACGGACTGAAGTGTTGCTAGGTTACGTATCTCTGATACTGTGCAATGAATCAACCGAACGTGTACATTAGGAGTGACTTACTGTATGATCATGTCACTCCTTTGAAAGTCTCTCAGCCAACCACAATGCGAGGTCAGAACAAATTTTGTATAATAGGGATGAAATGCTTCCTTATAGTGCAACATTAACTATGGCAAGTAGCCATAATATGCTATTACATAAGAATTTATAAGTGGTTATGAATGTCAGTTGATAGATGACAACTGAATTGCTGAATTGTGATCATTGCAATTAGAACTTAACTGATTCTATGGTGAGGCATTTAAGCAGGTAGCTCAGGATTGGTAGATCACATTACATCACATTACATTACATTACATCACATTACATCACATTACATCACATCACATTACATTACATTACATTACATTACATTACATTACATCACATTACATTACATTACATTACATTTACATCAATGGCATTGGGCAAACACTCTTATCCAGAGTGACGTAAAGTTGATTAGACTAAGCAGGAGACAATCCCCCCAGGAGCAATGCAGGGTTAAGGGCCTGCGGCCCAACGGCTGTGCGGATCTTATTGTGGCTACACCGGGGACCGAACCAACGACCTTAACCACAACGCTATATGTGGCAATATTTAAGCAGGTACCCTATGCTGCAGTGGGGTATTTACTGTAAGTAGGAACCCCACAGAGTGGGCAGGTGGGGTATTTAAGCAGGTACCCCACAGAGGGGATAGGTAGGGGTAATTAAGCAGGTACCCAACAGAGCAGGTAGGTGGGGCAGGCACCCCAGGCTGCAGTCAGGTATGCCAGGCAGAACGTAGGTGGGGGTATTTGGAATGCACTCTGCATTGTAACTGCAGAGGACCAGTGAGCTGTAGAGAATATAACAGAATATAACAGAATATTACAGAATATAACAGAACTCATTTAGTAATAATGCGCTGGAGCCTGTGGCAGAACGCAGCCGGGTTCAGACAAAAGTGCTGCTTTCACCCTCCGTTACCATGGGGCTGCACCCTCTGCTATTGGTGCACCTGCCGCAATTGGTCGAAACCGGTCAGCGTCCTCTGCTATTGGTCCAAACTTGTAAAAAGTAAAGGAATACCGGGTGTTCCAAGCGCATTCGTTTCTACACTTAATACACATGAATTATAATCAATTGTCAGTATTGACTGGAGAGACAGCCACGATTTTATGCTCTGCATTTTTTTCATCTGGTAGTCGGAGGGCCGCAGGTTCGATCCCCCGCCCGAGCTGTGTCAAAGTGTCCCTGAGCAAACCCCTGAATGCTCCTGACAAGCTGGTTGGTGCCTTGCATGGCAGCCGATCGCCATTGGTATGTGAGTGCGTGTATGAGAGGGTGAATGAGATGCATCAATTGTACACACAGCGCTTTGGATAAAGGCGCTATATAAATTCCAACCATTTACCATTTACCAAATCCCTTTAGCCATGAGGGGCCTGTTCCACAAAGCAGGCTTATTGAGTTGAATAACTGTGCTGAGCAAAGCCGTGAACACTGAAGCCCTGAGGAGTGAAGTCTTCTTACTTCAGTCCATGTTCCAGATTTCAGAGGGTTCCAGGTTTTATGATTATAACAGCAGCTTATGATTATAAAAATATGCTATGCACATGCATGGTTTTGACAATGACAAATAAAAGAAAAGTTAGATTTCAGAGGGTTACGGGTTACAAATATCTGAGAAATCCTGCTTTGCGGAGCAGGCCCACATAAAAGGTCCTGTAGATTACTAGCAGTTGTTGGACTGTTTTTGGAATTAACCAGTGTCTAAATATTTTAAAACATGTATCTGAATCTACGTACAGAACAAATTCTGTTTTAGCTCTGGAAGTCACTGTTGAATGATATGACAAATTATATCACACAACTCTACAGCCAAGGCCCAGTGAGAAGGTTGGCTCCTTTGAAGCCACAAGTCCCACTCTGTTAATCTGCTGCATGCAGTTAGCAAACGCTAAATCACAGGAACAATACTTGCGGCAAAATGGAAAAGTTGGTGGACAGTACATCTGAAAAAGGTCACTGGTCCTAGGGGTATGAAATAGACTGATGGGGAAAAAGATGTCTGCACACTGCTTTTAATTCTCTGAAATAGGTTTAATGATGCAAATAAAGGTTCCTACGTGCAATATCCTTCTGTGGGACTATTAAACCGAAGTCAGCTGCTCTCCTGTGTGACATAAAAAGAAGTAAAACCTCAAATGAAAGTGCTGAAATGTTTGAATAAATCACACAAAATGATGTGTGCGTTCGGTGAATATTCATGAAGATATATGTTTTGTGACTGATCATTAAAAAAAAAAACAGGGTAACACTTAACAATAATGTACATTAATTGCCATAAACTAAGGTAGTTGTAAACTAAATACTCAGTTAATATATACAGCTTTATTAATGAATTTCTGCATCATGTTAAACACTACATTAGTTAATGACAATTCTCATTGGAATGGAAAAACAGTTAATGCATTTGTTAAACTAATTAAACGTTTGGCTTATGGTTTGCTAATGTACAACTATTCATGTCACGAATAGATTAGTTAGTAGTCAACTAATATATTAACCAATGAAAAGCTAATTTCATGGTTAATGTAATTCACCATCTACATAAGTCAATGGCGATTCATGTAACGAAAGTGTTGTAAATGCTGAGAAACTATATCCGAAGCGGGTAGCGGCTCTCCCTGTCAGATTAGAAAGTCTGACGGCGTGGCTTTGTTCCGGACCCCGGGTGAGCGGAAGACCCCCGCGCTGAAACGTGCAGGGACATGCAGGCCGATGGTTTCGCGGCTCCTCTCCTTCGCCAGCGAGCTCCGTCTGAGGTTTTTCATTAGCGCCGTTCGATGAGGAGAGGTGGAGGCCGTGCCGCTGAACGCGGGACCCTGCGCTCGGAGTGCTGTAACGGAGAGGGAATTCGCAGGGAGTAAATAAAGCCGGATCAAAGCCGCGTCTGTTTGTCTCTTCCAGTTTCTCTCGGTTAAATAGAGGCTGGCCCGGGCCGGAGCGCGGGGTCGAGCCGGGGCTGCGGCTGATTGCTGAAGGCGTCTCTTTCTCCGCTCCCGTGTCCGGACCGTCGGGAAGGGCCCCTCGGGGGACGGGCTCGGCCACTAAACGCACGGCCCTGAGAGATGCAGTCAGCACGTGTCCCAGCTGATCCTAATGAGACTGCATTCCGCACGGACTCCCAACACATCCCAGACCAAATGAACATCACAGCGCGGCGACAGTGTGGGATGAAGTCGGGAATAACCCTGGAAAAACATGTTCTATTTACACATCAATGCTCTGCATTAATCACCTGTCTATCCTCCACATGCTTCTCCTGTACCCCAGAATTCCATAACCAATCAGGTGCACTCTAGAACCGAACTCATCAATAAGTATAAAAGATTGTAAAGAAAAAGTACTTCCATTCATTCACTTCAACTCATTCTACACACCACATTTATACCATGCGCTCAGTACCAACGTATGCAGTTAAAAAGGATTAAAAGTCAATTTCTCATCAATGAGAATAAAGTGCATGCATGCAGTTAAAAAGGAATTAGTCCATATTGCACATGGTTTTCAGTTCGGAGTTCAGCATGGAAATGGCCTTGGGATAGAAACTGTTTATAAATCTGGTGGTGCGTGTTTTAATGGACCTGTAGTGTCTTCCGGAGGGCAACAGTTCAAATATGTGATGGGCGGGGTGGAATGAGTCCTTCAGGATGTTGTGTGTCTTTTTCAGGCAACAGGAGGCGAAGATGTCGTCCAGGGCAGGTAGCTGTTGGTTAATGATGTTCTGTGCAGTCTTAATGACTCTTTGTAGGGACTTTTTGTCTGCTGCAGAGCTGCTACCATACCACACCAGGATGCTGTGTGTGAGGACACTCTCAATGGAGCAGCGTTAGAATGACACCAAGAGCTTCTTTGCCAGGTTTACCTTCCTGAGAATTCTCAGGAAGTACAGCCGCTTTTGCGCCTTCTTGAAAAGCACCGTGGTGTTTGTCTTCCATGAGAGGTCCTCTGAAATGTGTGTGCCCAGAAATTTGTAGCTGGACACTCTCTCCACTTTCTCCCCGTTGATGTGCAGTGGTAAATGTACATCCTGCTTCTTCCTGAAATCCATTATTAGTTCTTTTGTTTTTTTGATGTTAAGAGTCAGATTATTTTCTGTGCACCACTCTGTCAGCCTCTGTACCTCCTCTCTGTAGCGCCTTTATCCAAAGCACTGTACAATTGATGCTTCTTATTCACCCATTCATACACACACTCACACACCGACGGCGATTGGCTGCCATGCAAGGCGCCGACCAGATCGTCAGGAGCATTTGGGGGTTAGGTGTCTTGCTCAGGGACACTTCGACACAGACTGGGCTGGGGATCAAACCGGCAACCCTCCGACTGCCAGACGACTGCTCTTACTGCCTGAGCCATGACTTATTGTTAAAGAATCCATTTGCTTTCGACTTAATTTAAATAGCAGCTTATGATTATGAAATTATGCTATGTATGGTTCTGATATTGATAGATAAAAGAAAACTGAGATTATGAAGACATAGAATATGGGTTTTTTCTTTCATTTGATTCTCAATATAAATCCCCACTGTTATTTTGACATGATAGGTCATTTTTGAAGATAAAAGTTATCTGAAAGTTATTTATTTGCATAAATACCCAATAGGTCTCACTTGGTATTGTGGTCTGGTGATAACCTGGATCTCAACCAGTCTGCACACACATCTGGCTCAGGAATGACACCTTTTGACTGACACATTATTTGCTTTCTATAATTGGTCATTTGCAACCATTTATCTTATGACTAGAGAATGGAAAATGGGTAATGGTTAACTCCTGGATTTGTGGGGCAGTAGACTGACTCTTTTTTTTGGATTTTGAAGGTTTTACAAAAGTAATTCATACAGTGTGGTGAAGCTTTGACTGTGGACTGTCTCAATCACTGGGACTATCTGGTGGTAAGAGCCAGGGGAAAAGCAGTGAAGCCAAAGTTAAACTATATGCAGAGGAGTAAAATCCATGTTCAGAAAGTAAAAGTCCTCCGCAGTATTTTATTCCAACCATTCACCTGGATTTGCTAATTACCACAACTCCTCAGCCAGGAGGTAGAACTAATGAGTGAAATCACCTGGCTGAGGTGATGGATGGAAGGAACACACGGCAGGACTTTCTGACTCCTGGACTTTCCATCTCTGGAAATAAGTTGATGATGTAAATGATGTTTTCTGGCATGAGCTGGGCCTGGCTGTCCTATCAGAGGGAACACTACCATTAGAGAGATTTCTACTGAGATTGAAAGACAAGAATGTATTGCGGCTAGAAGGATAATGAAACAAAGGGCACTACAGGTCTCTATAAAAAATTATTCAGTATGGTTCAAGGTTTCAAAAAGCTTGTCTTGAATACAGGGAAAGTAATCATGGACGAATATCAAGAAGTATGGTTTGCTTTGTATATCGCAGTAAAGTGAAAACAGTGAAAAACAAAATCCATTATCCAAAAACCCCCCCAAGGCACAGCTTCTTAAAGTGCAGAGGAGTTAGAAAGGCATTATTTACATGGATTACCGATGCGTATCAGCAGAGGTGCCTTCGGTACGCCTTTACGTGGGACGCCACGCGTGACATTAATGATTAGTTCCCATCCCGTCCTCTCTCTCAAAGTGATCACTCCAGACACGCCTTGGTCCACTTGGATTCGGAGGACCACCCAGGGCATGGGCCATTTCAAACTGGATCCACAGCCACATCTGTTACAAGACATGACATGGAGCTGACGCTTTTATCCAAAATGACCTGCAGTTGATTAGACTAAGCAGGATACAACCCCCCTTGGATTAAGGAGGGGTTAGGGGCCTTACTCAAGGCCCAACAGCTTATCATCGCTTCATCAGGGATTGAGCCACCAACCTTGCCGGTCTCAGTCACAGACCTTAAATGCTAAATGTCAGCATTTATATAGCGCCTTTATCCAAAGCGCTGTACAATTGATGCTTCTAATTCGCCCATTCACACACACGGATGGCGATTGGCTGCCATGCAAGGCACCAACCAGCTCGTCAGGAGCATTCAGAGGTTAGGTGTCTTGTTCAGGGACTCTTCGACAAACCCAGGGTGAGATCGAACCGGCAACCCTCCCTCAGACAACTGCTCTTACTCATCCATGACTATCTGTTCTCCATACTTTGCTGTGGCAGTGAGGTTTGTGGCTTGGTGGGACTCTTTTTCCTATACAGCATGCCATAGGATATGAATGGTGTGTCCTAGTCCTAGTCCTCCAGGTCCTAGTCTATCATTGGGAAGTTTGGGGGTGGGGGGAATGGGTGGAGGAAAGGTCTTTTTTTTTCTTTTCTTTTTTTTTAATGATCTAATCGACATCCACAGCAAAGCCTTACGAAGCCACCCTTCCAATTCCCACAATGCATCATTTCAGTTAATTCACCGTAACCAGGGGACACAGTGGCGGCGTGGCTGCATGTTTATCTCCATTTTTTCTGCTGAATGCCACACATTTCATCTCTCCGCCATTAAAGAGTATGTACAGCATAATGAAATTTTGATTAGTTGCCTTTATGTTGTTATCTTTTTTTTATAACTTATTATTTCTGTGCCATTTTCTCTCTCTCTCCCTCTCGACCAAGTGAACATTAAAGCACATGTACCAATTTATTGTTATTAAATACCAAGCTGTTTTGCTGACTTTTGTGTTTGAGCAGGAAGAAAAAGGAACAAATGAATGTAACAAGACAAAAACAGAAATAATGCACATAATGGAATGGGGGATGAAACAAAATTAAACATACCACCCCCCACCGCCGAAACATATATTTTATGAAAGTTGACATAAATTTGAGTCACATGATTGGAGCAAATGAGGGGATACCTTGAGAGAGCGCCGGGCTGACAGAGTTAAAATAAGGCCCGGGGGAAGTGGTCTCCTGCTGAGTTTAATTCCAGCAGAATAAAAATATAATCAAAATGGAAATTAATCAAACAGGGAGACAGAAGATGCTGGTTAATGTTGAAGAGAGTTGCACAAACCTGGAAGAGTCCTGGAACTCAGCCTTTGGCCTTCGTCCTCACCCTCCTGTTAAAAAACGGAAAAATGCGGATAAGTTTAGTAGTGAAAGAAGACTCCACCAGTGAAAGAAGACTCCACCAGTAGTCGTATCAGAAAACACTCAAACCCTCAACTCAACGGGTGTGAAGGCCCTGTGGCCTGTTTCACACGGAACAGTTATCTGGATTTCTGCGCTGAGTAAAACCCAGAACGGCTCTCTTTACTTCAGTCCATGTTCCAAATTTGTGACGGTTCCATGTTTTACTCAGTGCCCTCACTCCTGCTTCGTGATACCGTGAAATTGTTTTAACTGCCTACTTATTGCCCACTTACTTTAGCTTGGATGTACCATCACAGAGCTGGTTAAATACAGACTCGGGTGGGATTGAAAAAATCTGGCGGATTTTCCATCCATCATAGCAGTACGTGTGTGTGTGTGTGTGTGTGTTTGTGTGCATATGTGTGCGCGTGTGTGTATGTGAGTGTGAGTGTGTGTGTGTGTGCGTGTGTGTGTATGTTTATGTGAGTGTATGTGTATATGTGAGTGTGTATGTGTATGTGTGTGTATGTGTGTATGTGTATGTGTGTGTGTATGTGTGTACGTGTATGTGTATGTGTATGCGTTTGTATCTGTGAGTGTGTGTATATGTTTGCGTGTGTGAGTGTGTGTATGTGTGTGTGTGTATGTGTGTATGTGTACGTGTGTGTGTGTGTGTGTATGTATATGTGTGTGTGTGTATGTGTGTATGTGTGTGTGTGTGTATGTGTGTATGTGTGTGTGTGTGTGCGTGTGTGGTGTGTGTGTGTGTGCGTGTGTGCATGTGTGTGTGTGTGTGTGTGTACGTAAATCGATGCAGCGGCAGCACAAAGTTTGCACATTCCCTCTTTTCTCTCCGTTCAGTCAACTGTGCGCATAATTATCTGCACTCCGTATGGTAGTCTTTGGAGACCTCAATATTGCAGTTTGACAAATCCTTCATTTGTATTCATATTTCATACAAAGCATCAATCGTGGTTTAGCACACAGGCTGTTTCCCACAATTCCCCTGAAAAACATCGCTGTGTAACCAGCAACTGCTTGATTAGCACTGGGAGACATGCTGGGATCTGGGTGTTTGTCATTAATAATTCTCCTTCCAGATGGCACTTTCCAGGTATTTAAATGAACAAAATGTAACCATAGGCCCAACATTGGAAGCTTTAGATAAAGACTTATCTCTGGGACAGGCAAAGAGCGAGAGAGAAAAAAGATAAACAAAATCCATATTTACCGAACTTCCTACCCGTCACGCCAATAAACTGTCTTGGCTATCGTCTTCGCACACAGAAAAGAAACTAGGAACGCTAATTACACACATGCAAGAGGGACTTGTATGTGCAGGAAAAAAGTAAAATTAAACTAACTTGCTTCTGCAATGTATTCAAAACAGGGCCTGATTTAATAGCCTGAATACATTTAGTGAAGCTTATATGGCTTACATGTTCAAGTTTAAATAAGTTGGTGTTCAGCAGGGCTAGACATGGCTCAGGCAGTAAGAGCAGTCGTCTGGCAGTCGGAGGGTTGCCGGTTCGATCCCCCACCCGGGCTGTGTCGATGTGTCCCTGAGCAAGACACCTAACCCCAGCCACAATTGGTAGACTACTGCAGACCCTGCCTGCGATTGGTGGACCATTGCAGAGTCTGGCTGCTCCTTGTGTTGAAGCTTCACAAGCAGGTGGTTTAGGGTTGTGGGGGGGCGGAGGGGGGGCACGTCAAGAGTAAATGGTGGAGATTAGCACCAGCTAATCATCATTTCCTTCAGCACGCTGCCTCATGTTTCTAAATGAAGAGAAGAACAAGGCTTAAAATAAAATATTAAAGGCCGCTTCATCACAGCCTGGTGCCCCCCTCGGCCCCCCACCATGGCTGGAGAAAACACTGTCGGATTTGCACAGCGGCGTAAACGAAACCCATAAATCACCGGAAGGGCCTGGCAGAGGGGCGCTCCGGCCAATAATTTTGAGGTTAAACAATGTAATTTGGATCCTGTACATGCAATTTATTTCTGCCCGCCGAAACGATCATCTACACTGCATGTGCATAATCAGCACATAGCCATGGATGTAGTATGCAACATATAATCGGTTTATACTGTTTATACTGTTTTTTGGCCGACAGTAACTCTTTCTGATAGCTTTTACGTATGTTTGCAATGTTAGAAAACATGTTTGTTTCCATCATTATATCTCTTTCTGATTTCACCCCAGCATTAATTTGCTGTTACTGTCTTGCAAGGATCAAAAATTGACCAGCCACCAGCATAAAGAAGCTACCAGCACCATCTGATTGACAAGCTCATACCCAGCTAGACCAGCATATGGCCAGCTTGACCAACTACATTTTCAAGCTGGCATAGCTGGATCTTATAGCAGGGGACTGCACAGACATCCAGAGGCCCAGAAATGTCATGAGGGCACAGGGCTGTAGAAGGTGCCTCCTTGAGATGAGATGTTAAAATACAGTCCTGGCTGCTCATCAAATGTCCCATGGCATTTCTGAAACAGTAGGGGTGCGAACCCTAGGGTTTCAGTCGTCACTGCAAAAGAGAATTGAGTTCTCAGTTGACCGAACCGCGGGTACAATAAACATTAAATATCATATTTAAAATATATATATTGTTTGTTGTTACCAGTTTGTGAAGCATTCATAAACAGCATACACTTTACACATAGAGTGTAACACTTTATGGAGGCTGACACACAGAGATATAGGTTATGTGACGTACATGAAAACTTGTGAAATATTGCGCTGTTCCTACCAATATGAAGGCTTTATATGGCCATGCTCATGAACTTGTTATGTATGCTGTGTCGAAGGCTTCAAAGTATGAAGCCACAAAGTTTGATGTTTTTCATTAAAAGCGTGACCCATTTTTTGTGAGAGGGTGCAGTTGTTTGTTTTCTCTCTCTCGGCGTAGGTTGAAAACGCATAACGAGCACCTGCACTTTGTTACTACATCTGGGAAGACGCAGCCTCGTTGTTTTTACATCTCTGAGTGTTGTGAGGTTAGGCGTGGGGGCACCATAGTGCTCTCCTTGTGCATCCGCGTGTCGGGGGACGGCAAACTCAGAATAGATCAAAGTCACCTGTGAGTCACCGTACGCAAACTAGCCTCAGGATCCAACCCTACTTAACGGCAGGGTTATTTTATCGCTCTGCGTAGCTGTTTGTTCCGGAAACATCAAAAGGACGCCTTTGAACTCTTCATGTCAATGTATACGGCGGAAAAAGATAAAACTTCATGAAAGATAAAGTATCTCCTCCATATGCAGTCAAATGTCCCATTCCACGACAGAATGAAACATTATGTCGCATTTGCGTCATTGATCTGAATAGGTGCAACTCAAACAGTCGATTTGACTGTATCCCAGGCTCTGCGGTTTCCTCCCCTGGAAAACAGCCTTTCTCCATCCGAGCGGTTGCACTCACGAATAGGCTGTTAGTCCCAGCTGGTTATTCCATAAGTGTGATCTCATATGTATATTCAGCACTATTCAAAGACACTGTGGAGGGAGTTTAAATAGGGGATTGGTGCCAACTATTATTTTAAAATAAGTTTCATCATTTGATTTTGATAATCAAGTTTTGGTTTTGCGTAAAGGCGATAGAAAGGTTATTCTGGTGGGGTGCTATTTGTCAGCAATTTGTAATGTGCATTGTTTTGGTCTTTACCTCAGAGTTTTGTTTGTTTATTTTTCTAAACTTAATGGTGAGTCCAAGTTCAAGACAAACATTATTTGTATAAATTGTAAGGATTTAAAAAAGGATTTAAAGCCGTGGGTGCTTTAAAGTATAATGGCGGTGGTCCCACAACAGGATTATATATAACTGCATGTGGGCTGTGAGCACAGCATGGCATTTCCCCTTTAATTCACGAAAGGTATACCACACAGAAGGTAGACAGAGCAGTTTGGAAAAGCTGGAGAAATCTCTGAGCATTTAGGGGATTAAGTACAACAAAGTGCTGCTATAGAACAAAAAACACGGAAAAAAACAGGACATCCAGTGGTGCGGTGCAAGTGAATTAAAAGATTAAGACGGTTTATAAAGACTGATTACAAAGCCATAGGGTTTTATGAATTGGAAGACAAACCTTGGGATTGGATAATTCCCCTGTATTTTCACTCTTGGATGGCCCATTTGTATTCCGACTGGCACCGGCACCTTTAAATCAATTCGTTACGGACACATAGACTGGTACACTCTGGCGGAAGACACCCAGGCTGGAATGAGAGAGAAGGATAGAGGGAGGGAGGGAGAGGTAGGGTGAACGACAGGAGGGATGGATCTGAAGCCAGTGAAAGGCATTAATATGCATGTTTTATTCTGTATCTCATAAACAGGACGGCTTTAGAAATGTGCCCAGCATCATGAGCCAGCCATAAACGTTGTGTGTGTGTGTGTGTGTGTGCTTGGCACGGCCATCGAAGAATCATTCCTGGATATCATTTGCAAATACACATACAAGGCTTTCATTATGAAGCAAATTTTATTTCGCTCCTAATTTTGCCCAGGAAGTATTTGCACACATGCATGGAATAGCAGTGAAGCATTATGGGTAGGGAGCTGGGCTTGCAGCTGTGAGGTTGTCATCAGCTCTTAACCTGCATTACTTCAGTAAATATGCAACTGCAAAACAATATTTCATATACATATACTGTATACTGTATATATTGTATACAATATCATGTGTCCAATATAATTATGGAAGTTAGGAACTGGGACTTAAACCAAAAGGTCACAGGTTTGATTCCCAGCTAGATATTTAACCTGAATTGTTTCAGTATCCAGCTGCATAAATGGATACTACGTGAAAATGCAAAAGCTGTGAAAGTCGATCTGGATAAGAGTGTCTGCTAAATGCTTGTAAGGTAATTTATATATACAGCCACAAATCCCCATGGGAGCAACTCCTACCCACAACAGCAAGGATGTGACAGAGGTGTCTGACCGGGGAACCTCAAATACCCACATTTCCCCACGTATACTGTACCTGAATACCTGATACCTGAAGATCGATGTCAGGGGAGCACAACGGAAGATCCGTTTTGAGTCTGCATTCCACGTCCTGCTCTTCCTTAATGAATAAGCTGACTTGTGCATTCCATCGAGTGAGCTACAGCATAAGAAGGCAAATACAGTGAGGTCCGTAGTATTTGGACAGTGAGACGATTTTTAAAGCACTGGGATTCCTACGCCGTGCACGCAATATGGATGCACCTACGCTCAGATTAAAGCTGACAGTCTGGCATTTACAATCAAATTGCCCTTTGAAATTGTGTAACTGTCCAAATACTTATGGACCTCACTTTTCCCGGTCAGGTTCACAGGGCAGCTAGACCCTATTCCAGCATCCATTGCAGCGTCCACACACCGTTCAGGTACACATTCATACCCAAAGGACAATTTAGGCTCTCCAATGAACCTAACCTGCATGTCTTTTGGACTGTGGGAGGAAACCGGAGTCCCCGGAGGAAACCCACGCAGACATAGGGAGAGCATGCACAGGGACATCCACGCATAAAAAAGGCCATCTTAGCATGATGATACCGAGACTGAATCCTGGCGGAGGGCCTTTGAGCGTAGAGTTTGCTATTGCGACGGTGCTATTCACTGCCCCACGTGACGTGAGCTCAGATAGAGGAGTGAGAAAAATAGCTGATTTATCATTTGTTTTGTAAAGGGAATCTGACAGCGAGCGCCCTTAAACCTTCCCAAAGCCCCAGCGAAGCACTTCGGGAACGAGACGAGAACAAGTCGATACAGAAAAAAACGCCCGGGCAAACACGAGGAAAGCAGAAGAACAAACAGAATGAATCAGAAAATATAGAGGGAAGAGAGAAGAGATAGGAAGATAGAAAATGCTGGCCACTGCAAACTCTCCAAACAAAGAGGATGTAGAGTTTGCTCCTAAAGCCTTTTTCTCTCTCACAGAAACCCCAGTAAGCACTTTCTCAGTGAGCTGAAAGGCTCACTCTCATACCGCTCATCAGCAGTTTTTTTCCTGGGAGGAAAGCCGGGAAAGGAGAACGGAATGCACAGTGTGTGGAGGACCTCTCTCCCTCTCTCTCTCCCTCCCTCTCTCCCTCCCTCTCTCTCTCTCCCTCCCTCCCCCCTCTCTCTCCCTCTCTCTCTCCCTCCCTCTCTCTCTCCCTCTCTCTTTCTCTCGCTCTCTCTCTCTCCCTCTCTCTCTCTCTCCCTCCCTCCCTCTCTCTCTCCCTCTCTCCATCTCCCTCTCTCTCTCCCTCTCTCTCTCTCCCTCTGCCGTCTGTTTCGGGCGTGCGGGTGTGGGCGGGTAAGCCCCCCGCCCCAGTCCCTGCCACCTCCCTCACACATTTTCATTTACATTCACATTTTTGTCATTTGGCAGATGCTTTTAATCCAAAGAGACTTACAAGTGCATAGGTTCTTCCACAAGTTAAAGCATCACATCCATAACTAGTAAAATACACATGAAGTGTTGTTCTAAACATGCAGTTTTTTTTTTTGGGGGGGGGGGGGGGGGGGGGGGGATAGGGATATCAGAAAGGGGGGTGGGGGAAATTCACACCTGCGCACCCACTTATCCAAAAGCAAAAGCACAAATCCAGAACAGCGGCTCTCAGATATAAAATGTCCGCCGCTGTGGCAGAATGCTCAGTTCCTTTTCCGTTCTGTACATTTTTCGGTTACGCTTTGAGTGTCTGGAGTTAATCGCGTGGAGATACTCGTCCTGCTGTTTTTCTTTCACACGCCCACCACTTCATTTACTCCATCTAGTAAAGTGTGTGCAGCAGAATTGGAGGAAAGCAATGGCGTTGTAATGCAGACCCAACGTAACTAATAGAGCTAATACTGCAGGCAATAGGTTGCTTATAAAATATTTGTAAACCACTTTCAGTGGTTTTCATTATTCACGACTAAACTAATAGGACTAAATGTTACAATTTCGGGAATCGGTGAATTTACATATTATTTGCGTGTGGCAAATAAAGTTTTTGTTTTCAGAGAAAAAGAACACTCACGTACACACAAAGTCATGCATGCACACATGCACACAACATGCATAAACACACATATGAACACACGGCATATGCACATACAATAATCATGTTTGCATACATACACATATTGACATGCCCATAGACACATAGAAACACACCATAAATATGCATACTGTATGTCCACACACAGACATGGACATGCATGAATCACACACACTCGCACACGCACGAATGCACATCCCTATGTGCACATGCACTTGCACACACACACACACACACACACACACACACAGATTCCAGAAATAGGCAATGTCCCTCTGCTGTGCTCTACACTCTACTCCAAGGGAACTTGAACTGAGACACAAATCACATTTTCTGCACAATTACACCACAGCCACGGCTAAGTGCACGAGATCCCCTCACTGTCTCACGTCATCACAGATCTGCTGCAGACTGGTGCCTTACAATGCAGCACACAAATGATAAATATGGCCACAATTTAATTACCTGCTGACAAATTGTCCTTGTTTTATTCCTGTGGAGGGGACAGGGACCCAAAGGCACAGACTGAGAACACTATATCCACATATCCTATCCACACTCACACACCAAATCCACATATCCTATCCACACTCACACATCAAATCCACATATCCTATCCACACTCACACACACAGCCACACTTACTGAAACCACACACATACCCCACCCACACTTACTGAAACCACACACATACCCCACCCACACTTACTGAAACCACACACCATACCCCACCCACACTTACTGAAACCACTCACATACTCCACCCACACTTATTGAAGCCACACACACACTCGCTCCACACTTACTGAAGCCACACACACACTCTCTCCACACTTACTGAAACCACACACACACTCTCTCCACACTTACTTAAACCACACACACACACTCTCTCCACACTTACTGAAACCACACACATGGAATATCAAGAAGCTATTCACTGGTGCCTGCCTTGTCTTAATTACAGTGCGTATATTAGTATGTTAATGTTATTAACATTATTCTATCGGTAACCAGTTTTGCATCTACCTTCAAATGTTTTAGGTCAGAAAACATGAAATTAATCTCATCTCATTGCTTTGATTCCTGCTTAGTAGGTAATTAACTATGTATTTTATGGCTGTTCATTCTATACAATTAAAAAGGTCATGGTTTCTGAATTTAACTGCATATTGAATTTTACATTCTTACTGTACTTTGTAGATTACGTGTCGATGTGCGTGTGTATACGTGCATGCGTGCGTGCATGTATGTGCTAACCCATGTATGTGTGCTTCCTGTGTGAGAGCATGCGTGCACAGGCACGTGTGTGTGGGTGTGTGCGCACGCCTGTCTGATCGCTATTTCTGTGGAACATTAATGTGCTAATGTGGTGTACAGTGATTGGTCGGTTGTAACGGTGCAGAATAGTACATTCTGTTCTACGCCTCCTTCCACCTCTCCATCTCCCTCTCTCCATCTCCCTCTCTCCCTCTCTCCATATCCCTGCCTCCCTCTCTCCATCTCCCTATCTCTCTCTCTCCATCTCTCCCTCTCTCCATCTCCCCCTCCCTCTCTCCCTCTCTCCCTCCCTCTATCTCTCTCTCTCCCTCTCTCCCTCTGCTCCATCTCCCTCCCTCTCTCTCCCTCTCTCCAACTCCCTCTCTCCTGCTCTCTCTCCCTCTCTCCATCTCCCTCCCTCCCTCGCTCCATCTCCCTCTCCCCCTCTCCCCCTCTCCCCCTCTCTCCCTCTCCCTCTCTCCCTCTCTCCATCTCCCTCCCCCTCCTTCTCTCCCTCTCTCCATCTCTCCCTCCCTCTCTCCCTCCCTCCATCTCCCTCTCTCCATCCTCTCCATCTCCATCTCTCCTCTCTCCCCTCCATCTCCCTCCCTCTTCCTCCCTCTCCCTCTCCCTCTCTCCCTCCCTCCCTCCCTCCATCTCCCTCCCTCTCCCCCTCTCTCCATCTCCCTCTATCTCCCTCTCCCTCCCTCTATCTCCCTCTCTCCCTGTCTCCCTCTATCTCCCTCTCTCCATCTCACAACACACAAATGAAAGAATGGCAGTCCAGTTAGTGGCACAGGCAGGATAAATAGATACAGATGACCCGCATTACGGAAGATGACCCCAGAGCCCACCCGCCGCGGCGGTAATGACAGTGTCCAGTGGGGTGACTGTCATGTGTCAGCGCGATCGCTGCCAAAGTAGCACACTTTGTTACACTCGCCGGGGTCGCCAGGTCTGCCAGGTCTGGTGATTCTAGAGTTGTCAGCGAGGGTTTGCCATTGGGGTGGGGGGAGTGAGGGTTGGTGTTCTTGCTTCTTTTGGTGGGAGTGTGTTTCTGGCATGTTTTCCAAATGTTGTCATGGTAATTGAACGTAATCAATTCAATTCAGTTCTAGAACACTTATAAAAAAAAAAAAAAATGAAAAAGCGGTAGTCGGTTAAACGCAGTTGCTTACACTGTCAGCATGCCTTGTTGCTTGGATCTAAATTGGTCGCTGATTTTAAGGTGAAATGAAAAGCCTTCGGACTAAGTGGCGCTTGAGGGTTGTAAAATACAGGTCTCTCGTATTCATTCAGAATGCAGTGGAGTCATTGTGATGACATGTCACTAATGAGAATGTTCTATAATAAGGTTGTCATGACAATTAAGTCAGAGACAGGGGTCAAAATTCCATAGGATTCATGCCTCAGCAATGGGCCTGATGACGATAGTGATGACATCACCGTCCATCGTTTAGTATAAACTGAATGTCGAATGACCGACCATCAAATATGATAATCACTGATAATACCAACATGTAACCTTTAAATATGAATTTAAAATACCAGGCATTTATGTATAAACCCTTAATGTGGTTGAAGTCTTTGAGGAGGTGGAGAAACTGGAGAAAAAAACCTCCTTAAATTAGAACAGGAGACAAACCCCCAGAGACAGTCTGTGTGACCCATCTGTGTGAGATGACTACCCGCTGTCATTCAGCGTAACACTCTGACACTGCCCGGAAGCACCCAAAGACCAGCAAGACACAAAAACATAAATAACCCAATACGGACCACCGCCGGTTTAAACTTTTCCTTGGCGTCGGACGTCTTGTAAATCTCGGGCACTGCCGAGCGTGGGGGAACCGTGCAGTCAGTCAGCAGAGGAGGATTACAGCGTTAGCATCAGCTAATCGATCGTATCGAAGGAGGCTTTGGGCTCCATCACAAGCGGCGGAAATGCTGCTCAACGGGAACAGCCGGCCACGGCCAAAAGAGGAACGGAAAGAGATGAACTTCACGGAGAGCGTCTCGCACGCGTGTCCAATCGCATCCGAAAAGGCTGACGTGGGTGCAGGCTGATGTTTTAGTCCAGCTCTAAGACACCTGATTCCACTTATCATGGCCTTGATTGAAGACCATTATTAGCGAATTAATTGAATCACGGCA
>NC_083771.1:18820714-18885714 GCF_963514075.1 Conger conger
CATGCATATACATACACATGTATATACACATACATACACATATACATATAATTATATTTAAAAAATTCTAAACATACTAATAACAAGCTAATAATATAATATAATATAACAGTTTATATAACAGGTAAATTATATAAATTGAATAAATCTCTCAGTCTCTCTCTGTATCTTTCTCTCTCTCAGACTATCTCTCTATCTGTTGTCTCTCTGTCTCCTCTCTCTGTCGCTCTCATCTCAGACTGTCTCTCTCTCTGTCTCTGTGTGTCTCTCTGTATCTCTTTCTCAGACTATCTCTCTATCTGTGTTTCTCTCTCTTTCCATCTCTATTTCTCTCTCCTCTCACTGCCCCTATTTTGTCTCTCTCTTGTTCTCTCTTGCTTTCTCTCGTCTCTTTCTCTCACATGCACTTGAGTTTCCCTCCACTCTCGCTCTGTATCATTGCTCAGGTGCGATGCTGTGAGCCTGCTGACTTTGGTGGATTTAGGCCGACAATGCATGCAAAATCCAAGCTAAAAATATTGGCAAGCAACTTTCTGAGAACATAAACATAAATTATGAGGCATAAACAATACTAAAAATATTTGAGGGCTGTCACTCACTGGCCTGTTGGCATGCAATCAATAAAACTGAATAGTTACTATTTACCTATTTACCAGTTCAACTTAACCTGCTTACATTTTTACGCTTTATTGCTTCAGCTTATGTACTGTAGGGAGTAGAGAGTACTAGGTTCAGCCATTATGTTTACACACCCTGCTCCCTAACTGTAACCATGGCACCCATATCCACACCCACGCCCCCATTGTTCATAAGGCATAACACCCAAACTGCAGCTTATATAACCACTGAAGTCTCTCACTGTCTCTCAGCGCTGACCTTATTATTGAAATGGCGTGGGCCGATTGATAGCATCAGGCTGCATTCTAAACCCTAATGCAATTCCTGCATTCTACGAGTGCCTGCCGAGTTTGGAAATGCAACTTAAAAAACCGTCTGGAATAAATTAAGCCACGGTTTCCCATTAAAATGCATCATCAGGCTAAAGGAGGATTGCAATGCCTTGACTGAAGACACCAGCAGACCCAGATATAGCCACAGTGGTAACTCTTCTGAGATGTATGCTTAAAAAAAATCACTTTCGGGCCTTCTCGAGGAAGCGCTACTGCATACAGATATGAAAATTATTAGTCCTTCGATAAGGGATTTTTAAAAAGTTTCCCTTACCCAGGCTCTCCTGTGGGGCTGTGCTAACTTAATCATTAAACAGGCTATCGTTTATGGGGAGGGGTGAATCATTTTTCCATTGAATGAAAATGTTTGCTGAATGTAATCTATAATAGCTGGGCCCATTTTATAAGTAAATGTGTGAGACTACGGAACGTTCTTCATTGTGTGAGGCCAGAAAAGTTTTTAGTCACATTAATAAGTTGTTCGTTATGTGTTCATATTACGATAAAATGACAATTTCTATACCTAACAAAACTCATATGGAAAGGACCAACATTCAGTTTCAGTGACTGAAAGGAATTCAGAAATGTGACCTTCAACTATCTTATTTCATTGGGTTTGTTAAACAGCATAGTTTATAATCAGCCCTCAACTATCAGCCCTCAACTATTCAACTTTCAGGATAATACCACCTATTGAATGATTACGCCATGTGTATTGTGAAATTAGTATAAATGTTTATCATTCCTATCTTTGGAGTAGGTTTTCTCAAAGATTTTAGACGATTTTTCTCAGTGCATAGTCATCCTATCATCAATTTGCAAACCTTTACTCCATATACAGGTGAGTTATGGAGCTAATTATTTTCTTGTTATAAGCTTTAGGTGGCGGGTACAGCATCACAAATCTCCTGAAATTTCATAATTTAGTTCTAATTTCTAGGAAAATGACGATTGGGTTGGTGATAAAAAATGGCTGAAGATAACTTCAAAGATGTTTTATTTATAATCTGAAAAAATTATAACGATATCTTACTTGGTTCAGGTTATAGACAGCTACAAAAATGTTTGAATTTGTAATTTCTGCCATTCTGTACCTCTGAAATGATCTGGAAGACAAAAGATAAGTTTTCGGGCGGAAAATAACCTTAACTAGCTTAGTTCAGTGTTCATATTACTTTGTTAAACAAACAACTCTTGTGGGCTTTCCAATGGCCCAAAAAATACACAAAATGTCTATGAATGTTTATGGTACAAGCCTGTAAAATAGCTAAGGTACAAAATTGTAAACAGCTGAAATTCAAATTATTTGATTATTTACAGTGGAACATTGAACTGTACAGTACTGTATGCTAAGCATATTGTTATCGTTATTTATGTGGTAATGTTCCAGCAATCAAGTTGCCAGAATTTAACCACAGAACTTTTTTTTTACGCTGTTCAATACCTACTTTCTTGAATAATTTTTGCTTTGGTGTAGGCCACAAAGTGAAGTGAAGTGTGGGGTTGAAAACAGGTATTTCCTCCAGAAAGGGATATAGGCTACTACAAACTCCACGGGGGTTAATGGCACATTCTTCTTATGATGCCCCACAGTGTAGACGGAGCTTTAAATTAAGTGGACGGTTCAATTACAGTTTGTAATTTGTCTCGTTAATTAAGAGTCTCGTTGTTAGTACAAAAAAAAAAGACGGAATCGGTGGGCAGAATATTAACTCGGGTTAATATGATTCACTGTGGTGAGAGGGAGGCTACACCGTCCCTCTCCCTCACTGTCTCTCTCTCTCTCTCTGTCTGTCTCTCTCTCTCTCTCTCTCTCTCTCTCTCTCTCTCTCTGTCTCTCTCTCTGTCTGTCTCTCTCTCTCTCTCTGTCTCTCTCTCTCTCTCTGTCTGCCTCTCTCTCTCTCTGTCTGTCTCTCTCTCTCTCTCTCTGTCTCTCTCTCTCTCTCTGTCTGCCTCTCTCTCTCTCTCTCTCTCTGTCTGTCTGTCTCTCTCTCTCTCTCTCTCTCTCTGTCTCTCTCTCTCTCTCTCTGTCTCTCTCTCTCTCTCTCTCTCTCTCTGTCTCTCTCTCTCTCTCTGTCTCTCTCTCTCTGTCTGCCTCTCTCTGTCTCTCTCTCTCTCTCTCTCTCTCTCTGTCTCTCTCTCTCTCTCTCTCTCTCTCTCTCTCTCTCTCTCTCTCTCTCTCCTCTCTCTCTCTCTGTCTCTCTCTCCTTATCAACACGATGTCCGTAAACAGCGCTGATGCGAGTCGGGCAGCCGTGAGACACCAGTGGGGGGGACCTCATGTGTGGGGGGGGTGGGGTCTGTGGGCACCGGGCCCGGGCGTTAGCCGCTCGGAGAAGCAGACCGAACGAAGGCCCGTGGACCAGAGGGAAGGAGGCTGGGAACGAGGGGGTGCTGGAGGTAACGGGCAGGCGAGGGGACCCAGGGTCAGTCCCAACAGCCTGTCAGCTCATTTAAAAACGAGTTGCTGCTAATTAACCTTTGGAAATGAGAATTCTTCCGTTTACTTTTGAATGTTTGCTTTGTTCCGTTATGCCTTCTCATACCATTAAGGATTACATTTTTTTTTTTACAGGGAAAAAAATTTGTCAAGCAGAATCTAACTCTACTTAATTTCTCAACACAAACTTGTTTGAACTTTTATGTGGTAATTAGTAGTTACACACTTTTAAAATAAAATTTCTGGAAGCGCTCTGGAACAGCTGCCATCAATTGAAGAGAAACACAAAGTTTAAAGTGTTATAAAACTCCTGAGTAGATTTTAAAATCTCATTTCCATTTTGAAACAACAAAAAAGGGCTTTAATTCCTTAGATGGATCACCCAATATGCATGTAAATGCTCTCGAATTAAAGCTAACTGCCTGCACTTTAACCTCAAATTCATAATTTTATTTCAAATCCAACGTGCTGCCGCACAGGGACAAGACAACTAAAATTGCTGTCACTGTCCCAATACTTTTGCATTTAACTGCTACTTTAGCATGTAACCATATAATGATATACATATGTGTGTATATATATATATATATATATACTCACCGAGCCCTTTATTAGGTATTTATTCGACTTATTTTATTTTATTATAGACTTCTACTGCTGTATCCTATCCGCTTCGAGTTATGATGCGTTATGTGTTCAGAGATGCTCTGCAAAACACTGTTGTAATGTGTGGTTAACAATAACAATAATTCCACGGTCAAAGTCACTTAGATGAAATTTTTTCCCCATTCCGATGTGAACATTAGCCAAAGGTCCTGACCCATATCTACATGATTGTATGCATTGTACTGCTGCCACACAATTGGCTGATTAGATAATTGCATGAATAAGTCAGTGTAATAGACTAAATATTCCTAATAAAGGGCTCGGTGAGTGTATATATGTATGTATATACAGTGGGCTCAGAATTTGTGGCACTCTTAAGAAAAATGGAAGAATAATAAATAACATTGATAATCATGTATATTTTCAATACATTTACTCTCATGTTTCAATATTTTGTATTTAGTAATCTATATTTTTTTAAATCATAGATGCTAAATTATTGGCATCCCTAATAATTATTGAAAATTAAATCAAACAAAGTGAAATTGACAATACAATTTTACTTTAATTTAGTTAATCTCAGTCTGAAGGAACTATATTGTGTCATTCCATCACTTCCTGTTTCACTTATATAAAATAAAAATGAGGGATCAAGTATGCAACATCCCTTTGTCATCCATCAGCATGGGAAAAGCCAAAGAACTGCCAATTCAGAAAGGACCGATGGTAATTGACCGTCGCAAGTCTGGAAAAATACATTTAATGGTTAAACATACCACTTAACACTGTAAGGACAATAAAAAAATTAAAATTGCCAGTCAGGGGACGCAAATGCACATTTTCCCTATGGCCGGTGAAGATGGTGAGGAGGCCATAAAGGATCATTCATAAAATGGCACCTCCATGGCTATACATTCTTTGGAAGGGAGGCATGAAGACAGCCCTTTCTGAGCACAATAAACAAAGCCGAGTGTATGGAGATGGCAGAACATCTGTCTGCCTCTGCCAGGAAGCTGAGACTTGGTCATAGGTAGTCTGTCTAGCAGGTCAAGGACTCCAAAAATACACCAAAATCCACACAGAAATGGTTCAGTAAAAACAACAACCATATTCTGCAATGGCCATCTCAGTCTCCAGACTTAAATCCCATGAAGAATGTGTGGTCTGAACTGAGTCCATCTGTGGACAACCCTGAAGATGGCAGTTCACATACACTTTCCATCCAATCTGATGGAGCTTCTTCCTCTGCCAGGAAGAATGGGATAAACTACCCAAATCCATGTGTGCAAAGCTTGTAGAGACTTACCCAAGAAGACTCAAAGCTGTAATTGCTGCCGAAGTGGCTTCTACAAAGCACTGAATTAAGTGTCTGAATACTTATATAAATCAACGAGTTCAGTTTTTGATTGGCAAACATATCTAAAAATATGTTTTCACTTTATCATTATGGGTTACTGGGTGTAGATTGATGGGCAAAAATGGCAGTTTTTTCCTTTTTTAAAGTCAGCAACACAATAAAGTGTGCAAAAAGTGAATGGGTCTGACTACTTTCTGAAGCCACTGTAATTAATATAAAATATCTAATAAAAAACTCATTGCAAGCATTTGTTTACAAGCAGAGAGTTTATGAACACAGATGGTGGTGATACAACATAAGTCGATATGGCATATGACCCAAGTTTTTACATGCAATTACAATGAGTAAGGACCAAATTATTGCAAGGTAGTTATCTAAGAAATATCCTTAAGCTTATTACATTACCATAAAATAAAGCACAGCTTGTTGGCAGGGTTTTCCTGTCCTAAAGAAGCACCATTGTGCCAAAATATAATGAATGTTTACATATTAAACTTTTATACTCTTAAACATTGCATTGCCACATTGTGCAAAAGGCTGAACAGATGGAAGAACACTTATCCCAACCTATGTTGGGCACCATATGTAAAAGGAAATATTGAAAAATAAAACGTATGAAATATTCACTTCTATTCTGGACACCTTTTCAGAAATTCTACCTGTTTTATGTAACAATAATTTTCATATGCGAATGAGTTCAAGTCAGAAGTCAACATACACTTTGTGAGCACTTTCTTAGGTATTTATTACACTTACTTTTTAGACTTATTAAGTCTTCTGCTGCTGTAGCCTACTTTTGAAGGGTTGTGTGTTCAGAGATGCTGTTCTGCATACAACTATTGTAATGTGTTATTTGCATTACTGTCACCTTCCTGTCAGCTTTGACCCGTCTGGCCATTCTCCTCTGACCTCTCTCATTAACTAGATGTTTTTTCCCACAGAACTGCTGCTGTTGTGCGTGAAAATCCCAGAAGATTGGCAGTTTCTGAGATGCTCATCCACCAACAATCATTCCACCGTCAAAGTCACTTAGATCACATTTCTTCCCCATTCTGACGTTTGGTCTGAAAAAGAGCTGAACGTCTTCACCACATCTGCACACGGCTGATCAAATATTTGCATTAACAAGCTGGTGTACAGGTCTACCTAATAAAGTGGTCACTGAGTGTATGACATCATTAATGACTTCTATCAACTTTATGAGTATATGTTAGCTACTTTTCCTGTGCAAGAAGAGAACAATGTTTCAGAATTTCACGAGGAAATCTCCAGGCAAGCAGCTTTGAGCAGGCGTCTCTTTTTAACGGCTCTTTCAAATTAATGAAAAAAATAGCGATTTGAGGGAAAAAAAGAGAAAGTAGAGGAAGAAAAACTAGAGCGCTCCAGGCATTAGTGCAGTTTAAAGTGAATCAGATTCTTCTGGCTTCTATATGTTCTTAATCATTGTGGCAGAAATAATTAACTCTTTTTAATTGTCATTAGACTGGCTTCTTGGGGCACATTAATCTGCCTGGAGTCAGCCACAACATGTTGTAAAACACAGTTGTTTCCTCCTAATCTGAATGAAGTTGATACCACCTTGAGCGGAAAAAAAAAGCCACAAGGATGAGACTTTTCTGAATTAGTTTAGCAGTTATGCCGCTCCTATTGGAAACTAAGAGGATCCCCAGTCGAATGGCGACATGTATGTGTTAGCGGTTGTTGGCGAGGGGTTAATGGCAGCCCTCTCTCTGCATCCAACATCATTGATCTTTTCACACTAATTAAGGCACAGCGGGGCCCGTTCAATTAATCTAACGAGCGCGGCTAGCGCCCGGTGCCTAGCGCTGAGACACAGAAGCCATGGTTCTTTTTCACTCAGCAACAGGGCTAAAAACAGAGAGAGAGAGAGAGAGAGAGAGAGAGGGAGAGAGAGAGAGGGAGAGAGAGGGAGAGGATAGTGTGTGTGAGAGAGAGAGAGATGGGGTAGAGAGAGGCAGATGGAGAGATCAAGAGAGAGAGAGAAGAGATGAGAGAGATGGAGGGATGTGAAAGGTAGCGAGGGAGAAAGAGATTGACAGTGAGAGAGAGAGAGAGACAGGGAGATGGAGGGACATTTTGTTGAGCACCCTGAATGCTGGAAGTTCATAGCAGGAGCGTTGTATTCTGCTCATGATGTGGGTCTTCTAAGATATGTCATATGTTCATATTACTGTGGAATGTTGAGGGTTCCTTGGAGATCCATGGAAGGGGATCATGGCTGCCATGGGAACCATAATCTAATAATGGAGACAAGGCTAGGGTACTGTGATGGGCTTAGCATGCAACTGTTGTCTCGCATAACGGAGCATAATTTGTAATTACAGATCATAACCATATTGTTTAATGAATGATACCTGTCATATATAAATAGTACCCACAGTAACAAATAGCAATTACTGGCTTTAAATTGTAGTGTCCACAAGACACAAAACAGATTGTAGATGCATAGGAACTCATTTTTAAATGTGAGATTTCATTTGATTCGATTCATTGCGTAAACATTACGGCTGTTTCTGTAAACAAGATAAATGATGACTTCGACACCATGAGTCAAAAGGAAAAAACTGTTGTGGACTAATACACATCTGTATTATTAATATCACGTCTATGCAATGTTTTTTATTAAACATTTTATTTTGTCCATTGTGCTAATTACCCTGTTGCGCTCGCAGTCAGAAACCCAAACGCAGACCACAATATTCCAAAAACATTGTCTTTATTCAGTCCAAGGGTCAAAGCCATGTAATCCAATAGACACAGTGCAAAATCGAGAAGCAATAGGGAAGTCACAAAAACAGTCCACAGGTCAAAATCCAGGAGATCAGAATGGCAGAGGTACAGAGGAGTAGGCACAGGGAGAGTCGAGGATCGAGGATCAAAAACCAAAAAGCACAGGCAACCAAAACAGAAGTGAATAAGCAACCTCGAAGTCAGGCAAAGGGTCTCTCAGGAATCTCAAAAATTACAGGCATGCAAATAATCGGCACTGAAATTATGATCAACGTTCTGACAAGAGTGAAGACTCAGACTGGAGTTTAAATACACAGAGGAAATACGCAAATAGACATCAGGTGAGACACATGAAAGGGCATTCAATAACAAGGGAGGAACAAAGATGCAGGACTGGATTCACATTCACAGATTTAAGGAATGCAGTAATAGTAGAGAACAGGTGCGAACACTGCGGAATTAAGGCAGGCAATCAGAGATAGAACGGGGAGGTGGAGCTACAGAGCAGTGCAGAAATAGGGAGAAGAGAACAGACACAATACAGGATCATTACTTACCCAAAGTTCTCCCAACTACAGAGAGGTGAGCTCGCCGTGTGGTGCGCGTTGTCAACAATTCGACTCAATTACGCATCACTTACTATTCGTCCCGGTCACGGTCCATCACAGATTCATCACAGTCGAACGCAACGACGAACGCGCGGCATCTGAGGAGCCTGCTTTTGGCCCGCAGAGTTTCACGAGGCGGGGAACGTTCCTTACTCTGGGACCATCAAAGGACTCCGTCTGCCTTATCTACATGCCTGTGGCTGTCACGCACATCTTCAGAAGCCAACAAGAACAAGGGTGCACGCGGGGTGTCGCTCTTAAGATGAAACTCCCGCATTTAAGAAACGTTATCATTATTAATACATCTGCGAAGATGTGCTTTTTTTTGCAGTCCACTATCTTTTGAAGCCAGGGCTAGGCCTAAGCCTGCCGCCATTACTAATTTTCTTTCATCTCAGGCTATGTTTCACTATAGCCTGTCCAGCTGGGGCCCGGAACCACAGAATTCACTCCTATAATATTCATCTCATTTTCTTCTATCAAAGGCATTATTCATTCATTTAATTGCTTTAATCCGAAGTGATTTGAGGCTCCCGGAATCCGCCCAGCGCGGAGTTGTTTTGGTTATCGTCCCCGGTTTAGCATCTTCATCCGTATTGACACAGCGGGGGAAATTGCCGCGACTGTCTGGGGTTTGTGTGTTATATCACTTTGTGTGCAAATTGGATATTTGGCAGAGCTGAGTAAATGGACTTCATGGCCAATCCAGACCTGGCCTCTTTTGGACAGTTTGATGACAGGCCGTTCCTAATGCTACAGTGGAATGTGCGCGGGGGGCTAATGCAATGTGCTACTGCTGATAGCGCGTTTCCCATTTGCTGTCAGTGTGGCCTCGAGCACCCGGACGTGCCCTGTTATTTCTGTCTCACCAACAGGTGACTCACACCTCCAATGTGAGAAACCGTCAGAGAAAAAACATTGCACGTTTTCACTGCAGTGTTTAAGAAAATGGGCGGAATTATCATTGTATGTCGCTCTGGATAAGAGCGTCTGCTAAATGCCGGTAATGTAATCTCACAACTTATTTAGTACACGTGGTTTATTTTATGACAAGGAAATGCTACGCTGTAGTACCAGGACTATAATTCTATTCAATTTTACTTCTATAGAGCGTTTTTACAAAGACACAGGGAAATATGGACATTAGGATTCATATGACAGACTGGGTCCCAACCTCAAAACCCCAAAAGCGAGGTAATGAACTCTCCAGGGGGATAGAAAAACACTGACAACAGTGGTGAGGGAAAATCCCCCTGTGGGAATGAATCTCTGGAGGAACCCAGCCTAGACGGGAACAGACCCGGCCCATGGCAGTAGTTATAGGCTAAATGCTTTTGGGGAGGTAGTGGGGAATCTAGTAGTAGTCATCACTGTGGTTGGAGAGATAAGGTATATTAAACATACTTTTTAACAACAAGAACAACATCTACTACTAATACTACCAGAACTACTACTACTGCTATTATTCTTATACTACTATACAACGACTACTACTGATACTATCACTACTACTACTACTCTGCTGCTACTGCTACTACTGCTGCTGCTACTGCTACTACTACTACTAGTAGGCCTGCTACTACAGGCCGCCCCCTACTACGTAGTAGCGTAGTGGTTAAGGTAAATGACTGGGACCCGCAAGGGTTGGTGGTTCTAATCCTGGTGTAGCCACAATAAGATCCGCACAGCCGTTGGGCCCTTGAGCAAGGCCCTTAACCCCGCATTGCTCCAGGGGAGGATTGTCTCCTGCTTAGTCGAATCAACTGTACGTTGCTCTGGATAAGAGCGTCTGCCAAATGTCAATAATGTAATGTAATGTACTACTGCTACTACTACTACTACTACTGCTGCTACTGCTACTGCTACTGCTACTACTACTACTACTACTACTACTACTACTTCTACAAATACTACTACTACTGCTGCTACTACTACGACTGCTGCTACTGCTACTGCTGCTGCTACTACTACTACTACTGCTACTGCTACTACTACTACTACTGCTACTGCTACTGCTACTGCTACTGCTACTGCTACAAATACTACTACTGCTACTGCTACTACTACTACTATAAATACTACTACTGCTGCTGCTACTACTACCACTACTACTACTACTACTGCTGCTGCTGCTGCTATTATTACTACTACTACTAATACTACTACTAATAACAATAATCACAATAATCACAATAATCATCAAATCATCATGATCTTCATCTTTATTACGATCATCATAATCACAATGGATTGCGTCTATATTGCGTGTTGATATTAAAGCACCTTACATTGAACAAGGGAAACTCACCTCAGCCATCATAAACAAGCCAATTTCTGTCTTATCTTTTTTGTGCAGTACTCCTGCTCTTTCAGACTTTCTGTTCTTCTGAAATGATCGAGCAGACTGTTATCTGCGAGAACACCAATAACCCAGTGTACACCGAGCCCAGCACTCGCCTGGTCGTTTATTCCGATTCTCTGAAGTTCAGCTGATTTGAGCTGTTGATGAGTGAGTCACCACATAGGTGTATGAGGCAAGAGTTGCACCTTTAACACCAATGCTTTCAGTCTTTGCAAGTGAAAACTAAAATAAAAAATACATTCCTCATTACTCTACCCAATGAATGCGAGCGAGTGAAAAATTGATCATATTATAGTCTCTTATTATCTTGTTATACAGCATCATCTAAACCACATCAACCAGCAGTCCGTGTTCATTATGATTTTAATGTTCAAACTGCCAAACTATCTCTGTTTAAAGTTGAACATTTTCATTGTTTAATGCACCTTGGCTTCATTGTTATAACTGCAAATTGTTTTCATTCAGTTTCCCTGATTCAGTACAATTTTCCAATTACACAAGTATTTTCCATTTTGGAGTCATTGTGTTGATTATTGTACAAGACCATCAATGGGCGGTTGTTCTATTTGATGCTATACCTGAAGGAAAAAACATATCCATTTAGCAAATATCCTTTGCAATATTATTGTGAGTATAATGCTTAAGTAAATGAAACAGCAGCATCCACACACACACAGTAGGTGTGTGTGTGTGTGTGTGTGTGGGTGTGTGTGTGTGCCTGGAATACTTTCTTTTATATAATTCTAGTATGAAATTATTTTTAGTAACAGTTGGTAAGAGTTAGAACTGCTTTCAATCAAGAATAGTGACCTTTTTTTCATAATTGCATTAAAATAATTTTCTACTTTTTATACACTCAACATTTTAATATAAAAAAGGACCACAGGCACCAATTAATTACATGCCTATATTGTAATTACATATAAACCAGCAACGGTAAAGTGTTGAAAGTGTTGGTATGACAGATTAGGGGGGCTTGAATTCAATCATAGTTTTTTTTTTTTATTATATCTGAGGGCAAATATCATATTACTTTTCTTAAATGTGAACAGTTTATTTTCTTGTGAAGCTTATTTTCTTGTGAGCCTTGGCGAAGGCTCACCTAGTGCAAACAAGATAGCATCTAGCGCCGAATCAAGCCTGGTTTTGAAAACTACATGACCTGGCAAGCTATTCCAGCTGTTTCTGCTTGTGCCAAGTTGTCTTCACGTTGATGTTTTTTTATTAAAAAAAAAAAAAACATGTCACTGTCATCATATCTTCAAGACACATCCAGGGCAGATTAAGTGAACGTTTGATGGACACTTAAGAGGAGGAACATCGAGTTTTACGGTGCATGCAGTGAAAAATCCGACAGGGGCAAATTCGGATTTTAACATCCCCTGCTCTTAAAACTCCGTCTGTAAACGTTTGAACAGAAATGTTTCACAGCCCTGTGAAAATAATAAATTAGTGGGCCAGAAGCACGGCGGTGGAAGGGGAAGACGTTAAAAGACTTTTGATGAGCTAACCCTCTGCCAGCTAAACCCCACCACCCAAAGGGGGCTGAAAGAGATATGAATCTGAAATATTAAGGGATGTCCACCAGTAGTCATGTCACAGTACAAACATATAGAGAGCAACAACATGCTAAAAACTGCTCAACGTTTGCACCAATCATTGTGCATTATGGAGAGCCAGGCCTTTTGATGTTCAAACAGCTGGCCAATCATAAACCGGCTCTTTCATCACTGTCCTCAAACATTTTTAATGTAATTAAAGCAACGCAACAAAAACCAAGTTGATGCTCAACGCTTGGTAAGTCATGACCATTTTGAGCCACCTTAAATGGTCAGCAGTAGAGAGACAGAAGGAGGTTACGGGTTTGAATCCCAGCCTGCCCTGATCCTCTCTGTGTGGAGTTGACATGTTCTTCCCTTGTCTGCGTGGGTTTCCCCTGGGCACTCTGGTTTTCTCCCACAGACATGGAGCCCACAATTGAACAGACGAAAATTAGCCTCCTTGGCTAACTCTGGTCCATTTTCAGAAATATCATTAATGTGCATTGCCCTTGTTAAATAAACTAACCAATTAAATCAAATCAACAAGCCAACAAAAGAGCGACCAACTGCAATATGGTGTCACATTTAATATCTGACTCTGCCTATTAATATCACATCAGGTGAGACATTACACATGCTATTTCACAGCAATGCCTCTAATTCTCTGGGCCACCTGGGATGATACTTGTAGGCACTCAACACACGAGCAGCACCAGCACTGCTGTAGAGCTGACTTCCCCTGCCTCCCTACCCCAGGTTCAGGTCTGTAATCTGTGATGAACACGGAGGGACTGTAGCAGGGTTAAACCAACCCCCAGGATGTTTGGTTACATTTGACCCCCCCCTCCTGACACCCCTCCCCCGCCTTCCCTCCTCTGAGCAATGTTTCCAGCTCTATCACAGGTCAATGGGAGTTCAATGCGCTCTCCCGCTCCCTCTCTCTCCCACTCTGTCTCTCCCTCTCTTTCTTCCTTACCTGCTGTATGGCAGTGGATTTATTCTGACAGGAAGTTAGAGTACCAGCTCCCCTGTGTCTCTTTCTCCGAGGACGGAGGAGGAAGAGTCGTTATGGAATCTGTGTGGAAGTTGGGTCATAGAGGTCTCGTGATGACAGGTGCAGAAAATATGAGAGGCTGGTACATAAAGAACAAAAAAATCCCTCATAATTAAATAATGCACCGCAGTGGGAACGTCCAGAACAAAACCAGCGGTTTGGAATTTGCCGCTAACACCGCCAAAGCTTAGCGGGAAATCGCGACACGAGAACATCGGCTCCACTGGGGGAAAGTTCACGGGGTTCCTCCGGATTACCCAATAATGCTGCGGAGACAAGAAGCAGCCTGAGAGCGGGCACCGTGAACCTGCCAACCCTGCCCCCTCTTTTTAAGCTTCTCCCATCCTTAGCTGACATCTGGCTGAAGATGCCAGATTCGGGAAAGAGAATGGGAAATGACATCACGGCGGGCGAGGAGCGGGACCTGAGACCGCCATCGGTGGCCTGGGAGCCCGTCGCTCCCCCCCTCTCCACCCTCACCACCGGACCCAGGCCTCCTCCGCTGTGAACCTCAGAGCCGCCCATGCCTGTCTGCGGCCGATAACAGGCTCTCTGCGCCCCGGCGTTAACAATCTCTGCTAATAGACTCTTCTCACGTCAATCACGCTTCACCATCCCAATACGGCAGAACCTTCCCCCCTTCCTCCAACCCGCACCCCCCCGCCCCCGCCAACGCTATCTCCCCCTATCTCCCCGTCATGACTCGCTCTGGATGCTTACAGACCCGCGCTCCTACGTCTCCTCCGCCTACAACCTCCTGCCCAAAGCTGAGCAGAGCACCTAGAGCAGGGCCCTGGACTGACTTTTATTTGGGGGGTGCTGAAAATGAGGTCTGGAGGCAACTGCAATTGGCAATTATGGGTGGGAGGAGGGGGCATGGGCAAGGGTCGCTTTTTAGGGGTGTTGGATTGGTGATTGTGATCGAAGATGGGGGGTGGATTTTGGGGAAATCATGAACTGGGGTGAGGGGGGTTACTGTTCAGGCACTCTTCCAGTGTGTGGATGTGGTTTCAAATCATAACTAGACTATGCTGGACAGTGTTGAGAGTAGGGACTAGCATGCCGTCTGCTTTTGTTTCCAGCCATCATGAGATCTAATGCTCTGTCAGTGACACATACTAAGCCTTAACTTCACCCTGGGGGAGAAAGAGTCTAGGCTGGGTGACTCAGTCATGGGTCAGTCATGTGCCTGCGGTTTGCGTGTTAAAGCCACGGATGACGTGTGTGTGCCAGGGTGTGAAAAGACCCAGCAGTGAGCATTGGATGTTTTGGAGAAGCGCATGGTTTGTGAATACCAGTGACAGGGTATTCAGAATCATTAAAATAAGACAAAACACGAAAAATGTGTTTTCAAAAAATATGTTACACCAGAGAGCTACAATCAGAACTGGGTGAAATGCATAATTGTTACATTTTACTGAGCTTTTCTGGGGTTTTGGGACCAATGGAATGCTCTCAAAAAGTACAAACCACACCTTCTGGTCCTCTAGGTTTGCTCAATTGCTCCAGGCTAGCTTAATTAAGCTCACAAAAGTATTTGAATCCGAAACAATTCCGTATTTCACCCAGGTCTGGCTACACAGCGAATGTTCTGAAAATAGAAAATAAATATAACCTCAAACCTTCCTCCACATCCTGATTCCAGTGCTGGTGAGAATCTCTCACCTGATATGTAATTCCAGGCATTCACGGCATTCCTTTCCCTCACTTAAAAACATCAACCCGATCGTCTTCCAAACCCTCACCTATCACATCTTAGCATGGTTTGACCAGCTCAAACTATGTTTTGAAACAGCTGGTTGACAAACTACCAGCACTAGCAGCTCATACCCAGCTAGACCAGCTTATGACCAGCTTGACCAGCTCCATTTTCAAACTGGTCATAAAGCTGGCATAGCTGGATTCTACAGCAGACATCCCACCTGGGTTTGTGCGTCCGTGGCCATGCCCAGCTCTGTAACCCGTGCCCAGCAAGCACGAACTAACGAGCTAACGAAACCACATGCAGTCTGGTGCCTAATGTTTCAAAACAAGCCTACAGTGATCAGAGCACTCAATATGTAAAATGGCACCAGAGGGGCTATGATTGTGATGTGTTGTGTTTCCTTTGTGGGGGAAATGCATGCTCGCATATTGTTTTTGCTGCCAAAGTGACAGATTTTCATATATGGCTTGAGGTGAACAGGAAGGCAGATACATGTGAGTGTGTCACCACAAAAAGTCAGTCCCTGCAGCCAACTTCAATAGCCTCTCAATCACCTCAACAGCCTCTCAATCACCTCTGTTGTCCTACATCAGGTTGTCACCAATGGCCTCTACCCAATCCCCAACACCTGCTTCCAAAATCCCTCCACCCGATCCCCAACACCTGCTTCCAAAATCCCTCCACCCGATCCCCAACACCTGCTTCAAAATGGCCTCCACCCAATCACCAACATCTGCTCCCAAAATCCCTCTATCCGATTCCCAACACCTGCTTCAAACTGGCCTCCACCCGATCTCCAGCACCTGCTTCAAAATGGCCTCCACCTAATTACCAACACCTGCTTCAAAATGGCCTCCACCCGATCTCCAACACCTGTTTCAAAATGGCCTCCACCCGATCCCCAACACCTGCTTACAAAATCCTTCCACCCAATCTCCTACACCTGCTTTAAAATGGCATTCAATTAATCTCTGATACCTGTTTCAAAATGGTCTCCACCTGATCCTTTAAAATGGCCTCAGCACAATCCCTAACGCTTGCTTCAACACGGCGCTCCACCTAATCTCTGACACCTGCTTCAAAAAGGGGCTCAACACAATTCCCAACGCCTGCTTCAACACAGTAAGAGAACCCCCTCCTCATGAGGAGCGAAACCAGGCAGCGCTGGGAAGGGAGGGGGCAGAGGTCTCGTTCTCCATCCTGAGCGACCAGGCCCTTCCGACTGCAGCAGTTTAATCATTTTACGCTCTCCTGTGCCGGTTTCCAAGCCATTACGGTTTGCAAAGCAGGGTGTTATTTCGCTGTACCCCCAGAATCGATTGAAAGGGTACGAGCGAAACGTGGAGAGAGGGCCCTGTGCACCCCACCGTTTAATCCCAGACCAGAGAACTGCACCAAGGTGCCCCTCCCCCCCTGAATAAATGGACTGCTTTGATATTGCATCATTATAAATACCCTCTTGGACCACCCAGGGACCACATTATGTTCTGCTCCACAGCCCCCCCCCCCCAAAAAAAACCAAAACAAAACCCCCCACCCACCACCGCTGTCACCCCATTACCACGGAGACACAGGGGAACAAAGCTCCGCAGCGGAAACAGAACACTGATGCGGGAAACAAAGCGTGTTTTTTCTCCGGAAGGCGTGTCTCAAACAGAGGCGACCGCTCGCGTCAGAGAACGTCCACCGCACCGCGGCGGGGGACGGCGGATGATTCCGGCGAAGGCGATAACGAGACAGCGCCCCACGGAGTCTGGCCGCGACCGCCGCCCGGCCGGGCCCGGGCTCCCTGCTGGTACAGACCTGCGGACCTCTTCCTCTTTAATCCCCTCCACCACACGCCATTACGCCACGGTCCCTGCTAAACACAAGTCAGTTCAGTCTCATACTCAGACTTAGAATCCTATTTCTTTCACTTTGTTGGCAAATAAGACAAAAAACAATGATGTGAGACGGTTTGACTTACGCCTTTCAAGACTTGCTAATGGAGGAAGACTATTTTACTTGTCAATACGAAGAAACCGAAGAGAAGCTCATACAGGAGAGAAAAAATAAGATCCTAAGTCTTATTACAAGAGTACAACATTTAAGATTACATTTTTTTGCAGTGAGCAATACAAGGCTCAACAGCAAACCCTTATAAACCAGTCCAAATTGGCAAACATCGAACATCCCTCCATTCATTTTTCTCAAGGAAAAAATGGAATTGCCTTCGTTTCAGCAGCAAACCAGTCCAAACAAGTCCAAACCAGTCCAAACCTGCAAACATCTAAACATGACTAACATGACTAACATGACTACATCCATTTTTATTTAATGAAAAAAAAGGAATCGGCCTCATTTCATGCTACTCCGTGGGCCAGGATTGTTAAGTGGGCTGTCCTTCTGAGCACCAGCAATGTTAAGTGGGATGTCCTTCTGAGCACCAGCAGGGTTGAAAACAAATTGAAACTACCAGTTTTCTATGGCATAACGTCTGCACAGTGCGTGCAGTTGACTCATCGGATATTTGTTCGATTTTTCTTGAACGGACACGGAGAGAGACGGAAACGGACTCTTTTCTGAGCGCAGGGTGATTTGATGACTGCAGCAGCACAGCTGATTGAATCCGTGGGGGGGCGGGGGGTGGGAGACCACGCCGGCCGCCAGGCAAACAATTAGGCGTAAGCTCCCCTCTTCTCCAGGCTCGGATTCTCCGCTCTCCCTAATTTGGCCAGCGATCTCGGACCCCCCGTCGGGAGTGCGGGGGGCCCTCCTCCCCCAGCTCGGGGTCCGACGCGTTTCATGGGAAGAGTTCTGGCGCGGGTCTCGTCCCTGAAAACGAGGAGCCATCTGCCTCTGTTGACGAGGGAGAGCCGAGAGCCGGCGTGGCCAGTACAGACATCCGCTCGTTTAACCATCGCCGGAGAGGAGGGAAGGGGTGCGGAAAACAGGCTCGAGACCCCCCCACACACACACACGAAACCGCTTCTGTATGACCACAGGAGCAGCATACAGAGGTTTAATGAATTCAACTTTTCCTTTCCATTTTTTACTCAGGCACAGTTTGTGGTTCTTAAAGCGTTCAGGGTTCTTCATGTTCTGAGGCGTGTTTGCTTTAGTTGGAGAGCTGTACGGGGACTCTGTGAGGATGTCCCCGAGACCCCTGCTCAAAGCTGCTCAGAAGGCCCCAGATGTTGGCAGAACTTTTGTAGGTGACGTGATGCAGCTCTTGGGGGGACAGGCTGGAGTAGGGGTGGAGAGTCTATTTATGTGCAATCGGCAGGGAGGGCTGCAATTTCTAGTGTGATATGTTTTTTAGCTGACGGATGTTTTCACAAACACGTCCCTTTTCTGTATTCCAGGCATGTCCTGACACCTCTCTCTCCTTCTCTCTTTCTCTCTCCTTCTTGCGCTCTCTCCCTCCCTCTCTCTCTCCCTCTCTCTCTCTTATCCTAAAGCAATCTGTTGTGAAGATAATTCTGGTGCGATGAGAGCGCTGGGGCCTGGCTCATGATGCTCTCCCTACAGGCGTTTTCCTCGGCTAAAAATACGATGTGTCATACATCATTCCCTTCAGTCCTTCAGCCATAGACCTCCCTGTGTGAAGACTGAGGGGCGGGGCTTCAGTCCTTCAGCCATAGACCTCCCTATGTGAGCACAGTGAGGGCGGGGCTTCAACTTTAGACCTCCCTGTGTGAGCACTGTGGGGGCGGGGCTTCAGTCCTTCAGCCATAGACCTCCCTGTGTGAAGACTGAGGGGCGGGGCTTCAGCCATAGACCTCCCTGTGTGAGCACTGTGGGGGTGGGGCTTCAGTCCTTCAGCCATAGACCTCCCTGTGTGAAGACTGAGGGGCGGGGCTTCAGCCATAGACCTCCCTGTGTGAAGACTGAGGGGCGGGGCTTCAGCCATAGACCTCCCTGTGTGAAGACTGAGGGGCGGGGCTTCAGCCATAGACCCCCCTGTGTGAACACTGAGGGGGCGGGGCTTCAGTCCAGTCCGTCATAGACATAGACACTTAATATTAAGTGCAAGCTTTCGTGATGCACTCCCTGGTTTGCACTATAGGAAACAATCATTAGACCAGAGTAGGACAGTTCAACTGTAGAACACCTGAGCAGATGGCAACCCACAACTCCGAGCTCATACCTCAATCCCATGCTGATATTTATAAGGAAATACCACCTCAATTAACAAAAAGCATTGGCTAATCACCTGCGTTTTTTAATCACATTATTTTAATGAAGCAATTAAAAACGGGTAAGAATCGTACGGTGTGAAGCATTTCAATAGTGTTTCTGACCTGCGATTCACCCTGAGCAGATCATGGTGGCAGCAGCACAGAGAGACTTCCTTCAGCACGTTTAAAGGATAGTAGCTCACTCCGAAAGTCAAAGAAAGGAAAGGATCTGTAAATAATGGCCCGCTGAATTGGTGCTAGAAGCCATTAGGGAGACATTTTTAAGGATGAGCAGCGAGGCCCTCTGGATTTTATGGGCGAAAATTAAACGCGAATGGAGCAGCTCATGTCTATTATCTGAGTTGTGATATTATGGCCCCACAATAGGGCATGCACGGAAATATGAGTGTTATTTATAGAAGAAGAAATTGACGTGGCTTTTTTGTAGCAGGAGTTGGCGCACACACACACACAACTCAGACTCACACATATACACACGCACACACACGCACACACACATACACACACACATACACACACACACATTCTTGCACACATACTCACAAACACACACATACATGCACACACACACACACACACACAACTCAGACTCACACATATACACACACACGCACACACACACACACACACACACACACACATTCTTGCACACATACTCACAAACACACACATACATGCACACACACACACACAACTCACACACATACACATGCACGCGCACACACGCGCACACAGACATACAAACATACATTTACACACACGCACACTTACGCACACACTCACACACATACACATACACAAACACACACACACACATTGAAAGATCACGATGCGGTGGAGAATTCTTATTTGGGACTAACGGAAAGCGTCACCTTTTATGCATGGCCGCGGCAAGCCTCTCGTAGCTGGGACGGGGACAGGGCCCAAACGAAATGTGTCCCGCGGTTCAACCCAAACTGACCGCCAGGCGTGATGCTCCGGGCCTGTCCCAGGGTGACATGAGGACTGGGGCACTACAGCCACCGGCCACACCAATCTGAACAAAGATGCCCCCCCTTTCTGTGGAGCATCCAGCTCCAACACGAAGAAGACAGAGCAGACATACGAGTACTATGGCTATCATTTGTTGAGTTATCTTTAAGTTGAGCTAACTCAACGATATACTGATTCAGTATACTTGAACAACAATATATTGGTTGTGCTCAATTGCATACTGTCCCTGTGAACACGTGGAATATTGGTTGTGGAATGTTGCACACCACAGCACAATTTAAAACAAAACAAAACACTTGCGCGCACACACACATAAAACAAATTCTAGATCGAGAAAAATTGTAAGATACTGGGGTGAAAATTCCTGAGAGAAAACATGATGGATTCCTTAATTTCTGGCTTCAACAACTGTCATAAAATACATACTGTATATACCACAATTCATGTTTTAAAATCTTATAAATGCTAGCCATACCCGCTGAAATCTATTTGATGGCACAATAAAAAAGGGCAGGTAATGATGATTCAAGGAAGAGACTGCAGAAAATACAAAAACAACAACAAAAAATAAAACGTGATGAATCATATTTACGCCCTCCGTCCTGGTAAACGAACGGAACAGGTAGCACTTGACTCACGGGCAAAAAGCCTTAATGCTGCCCAGAATTTGGGCAGCACTGCCCTTGTCACGGACAAGCAAAGTGCCAAGTTTAAGAAACTATAAGAAAGTCAACTCCTTTTATTTATGCAATGCATTTTCAGAAACAATAGTTTATTATTCTGACAGGAAAATAGAGAGGCTATTTTTTCCGTCTGAATGATGTTTGCCCTTGGCAGTATTCAATTGCATTTAAATAAGTGAAATGTCTTGTGTTAGGTAGATAAGGGCATGTTATCAAAGCCCTGCGTTATATGCATCAGGCTAGCCAAGATGTATCTTTACTGCTTTCATTATTGCTTTTTTGAATATATGCTATTGTTACTTTGCCGTTCCCTCCATGTAGGAGCCCTTTTTATGTGCCATTTTATAAGTTGTGTCGTATGTTTTATGCATTACCTTGGTGAATGAGATGTCTTCAAAGAGAAGGAACCTTGAGAATGTACTCCACCTTCTGGCCCCCTGCCCCCCAGGGTGCACAACTGAACATTTTTTATGGTTTCCTTTCAGCCGGCAGCCATTTCAGACCTTGGCAAAAAAAAAAAAAAAAAGTGTATTTCACTAATTGGTAACTTTACATTAAATTAATGGCATTTGGCAGACGCTCTTATCCAGAGCAACGCACAGTTGATTAGACTAAGCAGGAGACAATCCTCCCCTGGAGCAATGCAGGGTTAAGGGCCTAGCTCAAGGGTACAACGGTCCAACGGCTGTGTGGATCTTATTGTGGCTGCACTGGGGATCGATCGATCCCAGTCATGTACCTTGACCACTACGCTACTGACCGCTCTTTAATTGCAGAACCAAAATAATTTTATTCACAATCATATGATTTTCCGCTTTTGTTAGTAGTGCCTTTCATTCAATTCTCAGGGATCCATGGGAGATGTTACACATTTTATCAGTGTCAAGAGTAGAGTTAAAAGAGTGAAGGTATTTTTGGTTCAGTTGTAACGGGAGTGTAGGGTACCTCTGGGCCACTGCTTCTGTTTATGTCAGTTTGAAAAAATGAACATTACACGTTCTGTATGAATTGAAACTCTTAAGAAACTCTAGCCGGGGGCAAACCTGTGGGTTTGCAGTATGTGCAAACTAATATTTGAACATATGCACAGTGTTTTTTTTTTTTTTTGCCCCCACAATCCTACAAGTGTGCCACATAAGTGTTTATTTGGGGAGGGGGTGGGTGTAGTAGAAACCCAGGAGTTACGCCACCCATTTGTAAGGCTTCTGATGCACTGGCATCCAGACTACCACAGCCCATGGGTTACAATGGAAAAGGGCAAAAACAGGCTACGGAACAGGCGCTTAATGAGTGCGCAGCCATGAGCCCACAGTGCAGCCAGTACGCGAACGCAGAAACACGGGACAGATACTTTGATGTGCCGACGATTTATGAAACAAACAAAATAAATAAGTAAACAAAATGTGGGAAAGTAAAAAGACTATTTGTGAGTTCAGTGGGAGTGAACTTCAAAGGGTTCTTGTGTACAGCACCAGTGTTTTTTTCTGGTTTAGAAGGGCCTTTGTTGCATATTTGCTCTTTCATTTTAATTAAGTTGAATAAATCAGTTGAGGCTGTGTACAGTAGATGGATTGTTTCTCTTCATAAGGATGAGTGACACAAGCTTTTTATTTATTAAACATATTTCCCATCAATCGTCAACCCCATCATGCCTCATTTGAACACGGTTTAATAAGGTTTATTACAATACTGGAAATGTTTACATGGCAACATTAATCAAATTCACCTTTCAACTGCATTTATAACAATGTACATAAAGTAAAAGACCATGCATTACAAATAGAAATAAACCCACATAAAGACATTTATATGAAAATAAATAAAAAGCCTGGTACTAACTTGGTCTCTACACCTAAATTGCACCGTTTCTATCATTTTCCCTGGTACAGGAATAGGCTAGCACCAATCCTTTTGTTTGCAAACCTGCCAATACCCTGTTTCCGAAACTAATTTAGCTCGGCTGCCAAAAAACGCTTTCATTGTTTGCGCTGTCGGACATTTCGTCTCTTTGCTTTCATTTCCCCCCCTCCCCGAGCGTCTGTGTATCTGTGTTCTTGCGGCTAAAAAGCTTTTGAAAATGGGCTGAGCAATGAATTATGGGGGATCTTTTGGCAGCGACTCAAAATGACAACCCGTCATTAGTCTCCTCTTGCTGCCACAATTCAGCTGTCGTACCTTAAAGTGCAATTTCCCCGTCACCCTGCCGTTCCTCTCTCTCCCTCCTGCCAGCGTGGCTTTTTGCACTGAAAAGACAGAACGGCAAGCAGCTGCGAGTCTAATGACGCTCTTAGACGGACCGCGTACCGAAAGAGAACATAAAAAGGAGAAAGATATAATGATGAAATGAAACTCGACCGAAACGGGAGAGGGGTCAGCTCGTCTTTGTGTCCGGGAAAAAAAAAAAAAAAAACCTGGACGAGTCGCAAACCCGCAGAAGTCTAGACCTATTTAAACAACCTTGGGAAAGAGAGCGGATCTGCTTAAGAGGGTCGCCGGCGCCTTAGTGCGGCACCGCAGCCAGGTCACTAATGACTCTCTCATATTAATTTGGATGTGCTGCTTTCTCATAAGGCTCCAGCGGATGCCTATTATTCACTCCGCCGCTGTTTGTCATTGCAGGCCGTTTTTTAAATAGACACAAAGGACTAGATTAAATCCGCATTTGACGGCAACTTTGCTTCATTTTAACTCATGAACTGTTACGATGCACAAGTATGTGTTGGGGAAATTTGACAATGATTGTTAAATCCGGGTCTGAAACACTAAAGAGGCAGTGGTGAACCTGGGTATTCTATTCAAGGGAGTGACACTTCTTCTGCATAACTGAACTGAGTTAAAAAAAAAAAAACTCATTTAGACATTTATTGCCATACAATTAATAGTTTATTAACTTTGCCTACTCTGTATCTGTGTTTATTATGCTAATCTGGTTTGGCTGTTACACCCCTCACACTGTAAGAGCAGCCACTGGTAATGTATTCGGAGGGACTGATGCCCCCATCAGAAATGGCATAAATATGTGGAAAAACATGCTATTAAATACATGTGGGGGATCATTAGCGGGAAAATTGAAGAGGTAGTCTTTCACCCCCATCCCTCCGAGCCCTGGAATTTTAGCAATCCTCCAAATACCCCTAATCCCACCCCCGCTCCCCTCCCAAGGGGCACCCAACACACTGGGCAACAGTTTTCTAAAGTTCAGCCGTCTGGATCGGTCGGGCATTTTCTGCGAACACAGCAGTTTTCAGAAATGGCTTTCAGTAACCACTTCCACAAACAATGCCTAAAACAGTTTGACAGTCAATTAAGACAGTAATATCTTCACATACAGCACTGATAAACACAAATATACGTACTGGAGTTGTTTTCGAGGAAGAGCGTTCGCATTGAGAATGCAAAGTAAGCGCACATATGCTGTGCGTGTTAGCCGAAGCCTGGTCATTAGTGAATCTTCTGAAGTTTGGACGCGTTTACGAAGTGTGTAAAGAGGTCGGGGACGTAAACCCGAGAAAGAGCGCTGAACACGGGCCGCGCTTCGTAATCGATTTATCCGCTTCATTAAAACTTTCTTATTTATTCCTCCTCCAAGTCAAGAAAAAAGAGGGAGGGGGGAGAGCAAGAGGGAAACTGACAAAAAAAAAAACTCTGCAGCTTCGCTGCGGGGTATGAATCTTGTAGCTTGTTAAATAAGTAATGGCACTTTCAGCACGCCCCTCTTGTTCGGAGTTTGTACATAAATTCAGCCCGGCGACCGAAGGGGAGATTGTAAATACTCCCACCAGAAGTCTTAAATCTTCAGCTTCTGCAAATTATGTCAGGATGGAATCAGTCAAAGGCTCGGTAAGATGCAATCACTGCCACAAATATGCGCTGTCGGAGCAAATGTTTATGAAGTCAATTGAATTTGCAGATCTTATATCACGCCATTAAACCTGCTGCGATTGGGAATGTCTGGGCAGTGTGACCTCCTAACAGCATAATACTTCCACTTTTTTCAGATTTTTGTTAAATTGTTTTGCATTTGTGTTAATAATCTTCGACAAGATTTAGGCCCTGATTCTGCTTTCATCATCATATACCAGTACATGAAGAGGGCGATATTGACTCAGGAGCTAAGAGCATTCGTCTGGCAGTCGGAGAGTTGCCGGCTTCATAGCGTGCTGGGTGTGTCGAAGCGTCCCCGAGTAAGACGCCGAACCCCTAAATGCTCCTGGCGAGCTGGTTGTTTCCTTTGCTTGGCAGCCAATCGCCATTTGGCTTGTGAGTGTATGTAAGAATGGGTGAATTAGAACTGTACAGCACTTTGGATAAAGGTGCTATATAAATACCATTTGAGTAGCAACTTTAACTCTTTTTTTAGCTATCACTTCTTTATCCTGACACCGAACTCATGACTGTGTATGAGCGTCAAGTAGCACTTGCTTTTTTGAAGTCCTGCTTGAAACATGGAATCCTACTGTAGGCTGAACAATAGAAGTGTTATGTACAGTACAATAAAATTCACAGCCAGTCATTACGAAAGGCTGCAAAACCGCAATGTGAACAGTGCCAGAAATAACGGAACAATGGAATAAAAATAGTACACAGTATCATCATGAAAGAGCAGTTAATTAGGTTTTGATGTCACATGAATTGTGCCTTCTGAGTCGAAGCAATATCCGTACGCCGGCTCGCGTTGTTTGTAGTCCCTGCCTTAAACCAGGGCGAAATCAAGCTCTTAACAAATGAAAAAGTGCTTGCGCGAGGGAAACTATAATTGCCGTTGGTCATCGCTTCAGAATGTGCTTGTTCATTGCTTAAATGTTGGCTGGCTGATTTCCAGATGGGAAAGCAAATGCAAAGGGAATAGCACTTAGCAAAGGGCCTGTTCTCAATTACCATTTCAATTTTGCATTCACACTTACTTTTTGGCACAAATCACCGTCCGTAGTTAATTGGGACCTGGACAACAATAAAAAACGACAGGAATGCATATTTTGAGAGTGAAAGAGCACCTGTGAATTGGCCACTGATTCTCATTACAAAATAAATATCGATAAACCATTTGCAGTATATGTGTGTTAATGATATTATGCTGTGGATATTCAGCAGACACTCTGACACTTCCGGAGTGACTCGTGCAACTTTAGCATTGGTCCGTAGCGACATTGGCTCAGGTGGTAAGAGCAGTTGTCTGGCAGTCGGAGGGTTGCTGGTTTGATCCCGCCCTGGGTGTGTCAAAGTATCCCTGAGCAAGATCCCTAACCCCCAAATGCTCCTGATGAGCTGGTTGGTACCTTGCATAGCAGCCAATCTCCATGAGTGTGTGTTTGAATGGGTGAATGAGAAGCATCAATTATACAGCCAACCATTTTACAGTGTCCAAAATACAGCTGGATATGTTAGTGAAGATGATTTTTATTTTATCAGCCAGCCAAGCAATGACATTTGATATATATAACCCTTTAACCCTTTACATACATTTGTGTTTAACCCTTCAAGGTGTAAGTTCTCACATATTTGATTAGAGTGCTCTTAACTGTACATTCTAATACTGATGTAACAATCACAACAGCAAATGGAGCGATGGGGTTCTAGAACACTGATTTAAATAACATTCCAAAAACCTACCCTGGTCTTTTAAAATGTTTTCACTTGAAGAAATAGGGACAGGTATCTTTGAAATCACAAGGTACATTTATGAGCCACAATAAACCATCATAACAGGATCAATGTGGTCTTGCGTTAAGAAAAAATTGCAGCACGTTTGAAAAATGCATCTTTCACTTCAAGTAAAAGCATATCAACACCATTTAGTTTTTCAGTTCCTTTTTTTTACAAACACTCCCAACAAATTGGAACAAATTGGAATATAATTGCAGCCTTACAATAAATGAAGTGAATGTTTTGAACCAATTTGTATTCAGTTTTAATGGTCTCATATTGCTACTGAATTCAGATCTCAAAATTTGCAGCCTGTAATGACTCCCTAGAGCCCAGAGCCTGTACTCATGTAGAATCTGTCCGTATCCCGACCTTCCCCAGGGGTGGCGTGGCTCAGGCAGTAAGAGCAGTCGTCTGGCAGTTGGAGGGTTGCCGGTTCGATCCCCTGCCCGGGCTGTGTCGAGGTGTCCCTGAGCAAGACACCTAACCCCTCAATGCTCCTGACGAGCTGGTCGGCGCCTTGCATGGCAGCCAATCGCCGTGAGTGTGTGTATGAACGGGTGAATGAGAAGCATCAATTGTACAGCGCTTTGGATAGAGGCGCTATATAAATGCCAACCATTTATGCGCTAAACTTGTCATTTTATGAATAAGGACCCAAGACTTGATGCCTCCCAATTGCCACCTGCCAAATGAGCTGGAAGGACCTGAAAATGGGGGATGAACAACAGAACCCCCCCCCCCCCCATATACACCTCTAACTGACACAAATGTCAGGAAACACACCACTCAGGGAGAAAAGAAGGGGGAATTATTGTCAATTATTGAGTGTGTTCTTAAAAATACAAATGGCTAAATAATTATTTTGCACTTAGTTTATGATTGCCTTCGAATTAGAAATAATTACGGCGTAATCACTGTGCAGTGTGCCTTACAACGGAGGGCATTAGTATTCTTTCTTTTCCACCGTGTGAGGTGAAGCCTTAACGCTCCAGCGGTAAATCCATTATGCTCCACCGTGTGAACCCTTGGAGCCCGCTCCACGCTCCTGCCCCAGGTTCTGAGACTCCAGTGTGAGTGTAAACAGCACTGTCCCTGTGCTGAGACTCCAGTGTGAGTGTAAACAGCACTGTCCCTGTGCTGAGACTCCAGTGTGAGTGTAAACAGCACTGTCCCTGTGCTGAGACTCCAGTGTGAGTGTAAACAGCACTGTCCCTGTGCTGAGACTCCAGTGTGAGTGTAAACAGCACTGTCCCTGTGCTGAGACTCCAGTGTAAGTGTAAACAGCACTGTCCCTGTGCTGAGACTCCAGTGTGAGTGTAAACAGCACTGTCCCTGTGATGAGACTCCAGTGTGAGTGTAAACAGCACTGTCCTTGTGCTGAGACTCCAGTGTGAGTGTAAACAGCACTGTCCCTGTGCTGAGACTCCAGTGTGAGTGTAAACAGCACTGTCCCTGTGCTGAGACTCCAGTGTGAGTGTAAACAGCACTGTCCCTGGTGCTGAGACTCCAGTGTGTGTGGAAACAGCACTGTCCCTGGTGCTGAGACTCCAGTGTGTGTGGAAACAGCACTGTCCCTGTGCTGAGACTCCAGTGTGTGTGGAAACAGCACTGTCCCTGTGCTGAGACTCCAGTGTGAGTGGAAACAGCACTGTCCCTGTGCTGAGACTCCAGTGTGTGTGGAAACAGCACTGTCCCTGTGCTGAGACTCCAGTGTGAGTGTAAACAGCACTGTCCCTGGTGCTGAACTCCAGTGTGTGTGGAAACAGCACTGTCCCTGGTGCTGAACTCCAGTGTGAGTGGAAACAGCACTGTCCCTGTGCTGAGACTCCAGTGTGAGTGTAAACAGCACTGTCCCTGTGCTGAGACTCCAGTGTGAGTGTAAACAGCACTGTCCCTGTGATGAGACTCCAGTGTGTGTGGAAACAGCACTGTCCCTGTGATGAGACTCCAGTGTGAGTGTAAACAGCACTGTCCCTGGTGCTGAACTCCAGTGTGTGTGGAAACAGCACTGTCCCTGGTGCTGAAACTTCAATTTGTTGGCAAATGTCTGGACATGTGAACACAGCCTTCTTTCTGTTGGACTCATACAAAAAAGATGAGCGTAGTTCCATATAAATACTGTCAATTCAAGAAAAAAAAATGCTTTAAATAAATTAAGAATATAGAAATGAGTAATGAGTAAGGAGTCATTTAGCATTAATGAATATAATTTCATTAATTCCCCTGCACACGCGTAGCTGCAATCGTCTGAAGGCAGTGCCAGTCGAGGCTGGAGTGTTCAAAAGGAAGTCTGATGGGAAAACATCATACGATAGCCTTACATCTGAAAAATGAAATTTAATGAATATGCATATACATGATTTCCATATTGATAGATGAGATATGATCTATATTTGGTCAGAATGACGGAATGCACTGAAAGTTAACATGAAAAGTGTATTTAATAGAAAAATGTCAAAACACACAAGGCCATAGTCTTTGAAAAGTAAAAAAAATAATGAGTATGCTTAATTAAGGATTTTTCCTATGCAGATAAGAAATTGTTGAGTTTTGATCAAAATGAATAATAAAATCTCTCCAGGAAATACACTTAAAGGCATTTGGAAATCTTCAAAATGCATGAAGCATAATAATCTTACATCTGGAAAATAATATGTCAGTTGCATCTAAAGAGACATTCTGGGTAATGTCACATTGACAACTGACATTGTAAAAATGTATACTTCTTGAAATTCCTGAACCCAGAGATTGGACCAACTGAACAGTGCCAACCACTCAGGATTTAAATCTTCCAGCAAGCAATGGCACGAAGAAAGATAAACAAATAATACTAATTACAAATATTAAAAAGATGAATAATGAATTCTAAACTAATAGACAGAAATAAGAATTGACAGCGCCTAATCTGGATTGATGAAGCGACCCAGAGGAGTGGATTGCTCTGCGAATCACGTCTTCTCGCTGTTTGGGGAATATTACGCTTTCGCCTCATTAGCAGACGCACCCCACCTTCCCACCCACACACTCCCATCTCCTCAGATGCCCTGACATTCCCCAGACCTCTGCCTCTGGAGCTCAACCACACACAGACAACCTGCAACCTGCCACTCAAACAATGCCTTTCTGCAGAAGTAGCACCTCAAACGGAGTTACTCCTCCGATCAGTTTACTGCAGCATTCCCAATGTATTTATTCATTGATATTACATCTACAGTAAGTGGACAGCCCAAATTAAATGAAAAGCAAAACAAAAAAAAAACTCTGCTTCCAAGATGAGGTTTCTGAAGACAGTTTAATGTCCGAAGTCATACACCATGGCAAGACTGAGCACAGCAACAAGACATAAGATAGTTGTACTGCATCAGCAAGGTCTCTCTCTGGCAGAAATTTCAAGGCAGACAGGGGTTTCCAGATGTGCTGTCCAAGCTCTGTTGAAGAAGCACAAGGAAACGGGCAACGTTGAGGACTGTAGACGCAGTGGTTGGCCAAGAAAACTTAGTGCAGCAGATGAAAGACACATCATGCTTACTTCCCTCTGCAATCGGAAGATGTCCAGCAGTGCCATCAGCTCAGAATTGGCAGAAAGCAATGGGACCCAGGTACATCCATCTACTGTATCTGGTCAGAAGTGGTCTTCATGGAAGAATTACAGTCACAAAGCCATACCTCCGAAGTCGAAACAAGGCCAAGCGACTGAACTATGCACGAAAACACAGGAACTGGGGTGCAGAAAAATGGCAGCAGGTTGAAATATTTGGCTGTAGCAGAAAGCAGGTTGTTCGCCGAAGGGCTGGAGAGCAGTACAAGAATGAGTGTCTGCAGGCAACAGTGAAGCATGGTGGAGGTTCCTTGCAAGTTTCAGGCTGCATTTCTGGTCAGAATGAATTGTCTCCTCAATGCTGAGAAGCACAGGCAGATACTGATCTCAACATCATCGAGTCTGTCTGGGATTATATGAAAAGACAGAAGCATTTGAGGCTGCCTAAATCCACAGAAGAACTGTGAGTTCTTTCAAAAACTGTGTGCAAGTATACCTAGAAGAATTCATACAGTACTGTATATATATATATATATATATACTGTATATATATATATATATATATATATATATATATATATATATATATATATATATATATATATATATATATATATGAATGAATGAATGGATGGATGAATGAATATATACAGTACTGTGCAAAAGTTTTAAATATTTATATATAATTATAATTGTTCTTGTGTCCCCTGTGTGTGAAAGAGGGAAAGAGATGGAGAGAGTGAGGGAGAGAGAGAAGGAGCAGGTTGAGGAGTCACCTTGCCCCAGGCATTACCTCCAGGGGATTACCTCTCCCCAGTGAGGGCTGGCTCACCCAGAGGAGGGCTGAATCCTGGAGGTGGGCGAGGGACCTTTACAGCTCACTGCTCCTCCTCTCTCTCTCCTCCTTTTCATCCCAGCACAGGGTCACTCACAGAGGGAGTCACCATGCTAGGGACAGTAACTGTGTTATGAGAGAGAGAGAGAGAGAGAGAGAGAGAGAGAGAAAGAGAGAGAGAGAGAGAGAGAGAGAAAGAAAGAGAGAGAGAGAGAGAGAGAGAGAGAGAGAGAGAGAGACTCTTCCTAATCACTCCCTCCCTTAAAATATTACAGTCGATATCATCCCCAACCACTACTATACTGGAACATTCCCTCTGTATAAAACTGTATAAAACAGTTTTAGATATAAATATAATCCATTCATCAAATTTATCAAATAGGCCCTTGTCCTTATCTTTGTTGTGCAGGTAGCAGTTGAAATTGTACTTCCCTCTAGGGTCTTTCAGCGCACTTATCCCTGGTTATGGGTATGCACTTTGCACTTTGTTGTAGGTCGCTCTTGATAAGAGCGTCTGCCAAATGCCATTAATGTAATTAAAGTAATGTAATGTAATGTCTCTTCACTCTATGTAGGATATAGTATAGCATAGTCCCCATACAGCCTCAATAATCAGTGGGTTTTCGCAGCACACACAGTTATGTAGTTGGCAGAAATAAGGAATTTTGAATTGAGAGAGAATAGTAAAAGGTTTTCCCCCTCTATATGTAAGTTTTATTCATTCCCGTGGCTGATAGATAATCTTGGTTTTACTCAGCAAATGTGGTTCATGTGATGAGAAAGTACCCCTCCCCCTATGAAGCGAATACTTTCTTACAGCTCTGTACCTTCTTAAGATTGGCAGACTGTCTAGATTTGGTCTTAGATGGCCCATTAAATACATCTGTTCCCTTCTGAAAGTGCAAACAGCTCCAAGGGTGTGTCTGACTGCAGGTGTCACACCTCTGCTCAGTCCAAATTTGTCAGGCTGGCAAGAGGAGGATGATCTCCCCCTCTATGATCTGGTTCCTCCTGAGATTTATTCCCATCAAGGAGTTTTTTCTCCCCACTATTTGAGTGTTTTTCTTCCCACTGGGGATTTACCTGTATTTTACCGGATTTATTTCATGTTTCCTCTGAAAAGCTTCTATGTGACAGATGTTTTACAAAGTGCTTTCTCCAGGGAGGCCGTACATAGTTTAGAAATGCAGAGAATTTCATTAATTAACTAATATTTCCATGAGAATGTTTCATCCGACATATTTAGAATAAAAATTCTTCACGTTTTAATGTATGGAAACAGAGTATATTATGCCTTGGATAGAAAAATAAATAAATAATAAATTGAAATGTATTGGATTTCTTTGTGTTCACTTAGTTCTTCTTTGACTGGCAGCTTTTCAAAACAAGAGCCATAGATTTGCAGTTGAGATTCAAGCCACCACAAGCCTGCCCGTCTCTTAAATACTAATGTCATGATTTGCAGTTCTACTCGCCTTTTTCAATAAAATACAATAAAGTAACACTCATATCTGATTTTAACTTGTATAAAAAGTTTTCTTGTGAATCAACTTCTCAGTAATACCCATATTTGATTATAACGTGTCAAATAAATGACTGACAAAATAAAGTCTACTTCAGGAATATTTAAATTGCTCTCTCAATAAAATAAGAGCGATAAATCAAAGCACCCGTTTAGTGTCTTCTCCAAAAAAAGTTTTTGTTGTTATCTCTCCCTGTCAGAAGAGCTAAAGAACCCAGAATAAGTGGACAGTAGACAGAAGAGGCCATGTCTTGACAATGCCTCATGTACACGTTCTCTAGACATCTCGCTGTTATATGCGTTTTATGCTATGTGCAGTATAGCAAGTCTAGCACATTGGAGCCAGTGTTTCCCCTGTCAAGTTCAGTCTCTCTTTGACAGCAAATCATTTCTGTGGGAGAGCAAGTGGGACTGAAGCTGAAGCAAAATGGCCGCCGGCAGCGACATGCTGGAGATCATGTCTGATAGTCGCTGGGGCTTGATCAGCCCAGGCTGGGTTTGCTGCGGGAGAAACGCACTGGTTCTGCGGATGTCAGCCGGCCGGGGTGGTCTGCGTCAGCGCGTGTAGACCGCCCGTCGCTGTCAGGTCAGCGGGTGGACAGGATAGACGTTACGCTGTGTTCCAATTCTTTAGCTGACGCTTTTATCCAAAGCGACTTATGGTTGAGTAGACTAAACAGGAGCCGATCCGGGGTTAAGGGCCTTGCTCAAGGGCCCAGCAGCTGCATTGATCTTATCATGGCCAAACCGGGGTTTGAAGCAACAACCTTTCAGGTCTCAGTCAAGCACCTTAGCCACCAGGTAGAGTTGGTTTTGAAGGGGAAGTGGGCTAGGTGTGTGGTCTTTTTTCCATTTTGTGTACTAAGAAGCAGAAATCACACTGAGATGAGAGGTATCCGGGGGTTGGGGTGTTATGGTGGCTGTATTAAGCACCAGGAGGGTAAGAGAGCAGTTCCATTTCAATTGTGTTAAATCAGGGAAATAATTTGAACTCATCATGGATTGAACAAAATAAATAATCATAATACCCCATGGGGATTTTGTAATGAACTGACAGAATTTAAACACTGCACAACTCTGTCATGGGGAAAGTCATTTCTAGAAGCTTCTACGTAGCTGTGCTGACCTTTTTGTCTTACTATAGGATAACAGCTATCCAACATGTAGATGTGTTGCAATTAATTTAATATAGTATGCAAAGCCTGCTCGACAAATATATGTTTTTTGATGTTAGCAGTTGTAAGTGCACTTTGTAACCAGTACCCTGTAAATGGCAAAACAGGTGGAATAGAAACAGCCTTTATTTCTACAGAGACTATGAAGACTACTCTACTATTAAGACTACTCAAGCTAGGACATCCATACAAAACCCCGCCCTGTCTGATCGTAGGAGGTTTGTACAATTTAACCTTGTTTAAACTGCTTAAATGTTATGTTTTATGGGCATCATATTTAGACGAAGAAAGACTTGAAACAATAGAGGATTGATTGATAATTTCACACTATATTTTTCTTGCGGAACTCTCAATAATTATGGCAATTATGAGCCTCTCGGCGGGAAAAAATATCACGGCTGAATAGAATCTCTGATGAGACGTGTGCGTTCTAACTGCAATCAGCGAGTCCTGCTTTTCTGTACCGCTCAGAACAAAACACTCGCTGTTGAACTTTCCATCGCACTCCGCAGTGGATAGCACCCTCAGCTCACAGCGAGAAGGTTGCCTCACCTAACTCATATCCTCATGCGTTTCCTATGGGCACTCTGGTTTCATCCCACAGTCCAAAGACATGCAGGTTAGGTTAATTTGTAGAGTCTAAATGGTAAATGGTTGGCATTTATATAGCACCTTCAGCCAAAGCGCTGTATTATTGATGCTTCACATTCACCCATTCATACACACACTCACACACTCACGGCGATTGGCTGCCATGCATGGCACCAACCAGCTCGTCAGCAGCATTTGGGGGTTAGGTGTCTTGCTCAGGGCCACTTCGACAGACAACTGCTCTTACCTCCTGAGCCAATGTCGCCCTGCGGTCTAAATCACCTGTAGGTATGAGTGTGTGAGTGAACGGTGTGTGTGCCCTGTGATGGACTGAGTATCTGTCCAGGGTGTGTTCCTGCCTATAGCATCCAGCCCCCTGAGACCCAGGAGTAAGTGGGCTAGATAATGGATGGATTCTAGCCTGGGTGTTAGCGCAGTGTAATGGGACTACAGACTGGTTAAAGGTTCAATCTCAGATTGTGTGCAACCAATGAACCTGAATATAGGACATAACCTACATAGCCTCATATAAATCACCGAAAAAATGATCAGTATGTAAAAATGTAAATTGGCTAAGCGTGTCATCTAGGCAAATACATCTTGTGAGGGACTCCCATTCCACTCCAAGATCAGTCTATAATTTCCTTTTATTTCTTTGGAAGAATTTTTGGATTAAGTGCCAAGGAAGCTGGGCTCATATCCCAGTACATGTGAATGCTATATCGCAGGGTCTGCTGCTTTTTATTTTCACTGAGCACTTATCCCTTTGAAGAGCAGGTTTCTGGAATGTCGGAACTCTGCAACTCAAGATCTCTGTGATGTAGAACTCTAGAAAATTGCAGTTATTGTTACATCAGCATTAGAATGTTCAGCTAAGAACATTCTAATCACATACAGTTCCGGAGGTGGTTGGCAGGTAAGGCTAGTGGATATTTATAAATCCACACGTGACTGGTGGCACTGAGCAGGCCTTAACGATACCAGTGGGGTTAGTCACAACCGTAGTCACCGGGGTATGTCACAGGCGTTCCCTACCCGTGGTGTTCTGTACATTTGTTAGAACATCAATTGAAATTGACATGGAGCTTTGGCGCAGAAACAACATCTAATTCTGTGTACTGGCAACTCCCGCAGTGCCAAATATCCTTCTTTGTTTCTTTTTCCTGGAGCGTCCCCCGCCCCTCTGAAATGCATGCTGCACATTCCTCCTTGTGGACTTTCTATCTCAAACTGTAGGCCAGCAGAGGATGGGCGTCTCCCCTGTAGCCAGGTTCCTCCTGAGATTTCTTCCCATCGGAGAGTTTTTCTCGCAGATGTTGGAGGGTTATTCATACCTCGTGCTATCTGGAGGATCAGGGCTGGTATTTCCCCCTTTTTTCCCTTCCCTGCTGTTACTCTGTAAAGCGTCTCTGTGGGGCGGCCTGTAGCGTAGTGGTTAAGGTGCATGACTGGGGCCCACAAAGTCGGTGTTCGCATCCCGGTGTTGCCACAATAAGATCCGCACAGCCGTTGGGCCCTTGAACAAGGCCCTTAACCCTGCATTGCTCCAGGGGAAGACTGTATTCCACTTAGTCTAATCAACTCTAAATAGCGTTGGATAAAAGCATCAGCCAGATGACATGTAATGTAATGTAATCTCTGAGAAAGTCTTCTACACAAGCGCTTTACAAATAAATCAGGTTCACAAATGAACATATTTGTGACCTCACACCCTTTAAAGGGTCAATCGACCAACCACAGCAGCTGACGCATGGAGCTGTCTCCCCGCCTGGTCTTCTCCTCTTCTGGTGACTGACATCAGGGTGGAAACAGAAACAGTGGCCTTCGCTCCCCCTCCAGGCAATGCCTTTTTTAGTCTAAACATCCCCACTGTCGCTGGGGGCAGAGGGAGCTGGTTTAAAATTTCACACGTCTGTTCACACAAGCCAAACTGTCAGCGCACACTGCTCCGGGCCTGTATGACGGAAGCCATGTGCAATTAGCAATTAAGCAGACTAATTCCTGTCGGAGCGTGCTTCCCAAATGGCATGTGTGATTTTTGACATGACTCGTTTTCCCCTCGAGGGTGGGAAAGCGAGGCGGAGAGGACTCAGAGAAGCAACCGGAAACATCCGCTCTCCCCCGACAAGCCTCGAGTGTCACCGCAGCAAAGTTGGCACTCAAAGCGCCTTTGATCTCACCCCCCTCCCCGGTGACGGCGCGAGCGAAAACCGAAAAGAGAGATGAAAAAACGGATAGCTGAAATCCGTCTTAAAGGAGGAGGCGGAGAAGCCTCAGGGATGAAGGAATGACGAGGGGCATTGGGAACGCCGGGATCATACTGGAATTACATAACCGGCTTCCCAATGATTTAGACAATTCCGCGTTTGACACGCACATCATTTCTTATTACCGAACACGGAGCGGCCCTCTCGCAAATCCGGGTCCCACAAGTCGTCTAACGCTCTTTCTGGAGCCGGGAAGGAAAGCGCGAACGTCAGCATTCTGAATCCAAGAAGCTGCAGAATGCCGGGGATGCGCGTCTGTGTGGGACTGTTCCGGAGAGATCTAATGAGCGATAGTGTCCCTCCCAACCTACATAACTTACAGCCGCACCTCACGTATACATTTAGCGCTGCGGTATTGTGGCTTCCTTTGTTTAATTTATACATAGCATGAGAAGGGCCACTTTTCATTTTCTGATTTAAGGAAGCCTTTTCCAGCAGCTCAGTGTAATTACACTCCTAGATTCATAGGGTTGCACTAAAGTTGGGAGCAACGCAGAAGTATAAAATGCCTGGAGATTTACAGTAAAGATCTGACATTGACACTTTAGCAGAGGAATCAAAATGCTTAATTAGATGTTGACAGCTTTCCGTGTGGAAGCCTGCTGCTAACAGCAGTTTTTTTTCCCAGTAAAAGGCTTAGATAATAACACTGGTTTAATTGGAAGATGGTGAAGTGCCAGAGCACACAGGAGTTCAATGAGAATGATTGACACATTAGGATTGGCGTTCTCATGGTAGGTTTGATCTATAATAAGAGAAGAGTACGAGCCCCAGACTGTGAAACACATGTACGTGTATGTGCGCACAAATATACACACAGACATGCATGCACACACACACATGCATGCAGACACACACATACACACAGACATACACACACAGACATGCATGCACACACACACGCACAGACACACACACACAGTCATGCATACACACACGCATACACACACAGACACACAAACACACACATACACACACAGACATGAATTCACACACACACACACACACACACACACATGCACATGCACACACAGACATGCATGCACACATACACATACACACAGACACACAAACACACATATACAGATATGAATGCACACACACACACACACAGACATGCATGCACACACACATACACGCACAGACATGAATTCACACACACACACACGCACACACAGATACACAAACACACACATATGCACACATAGACACTCACCTGCACAGACACAGACACACAGAACCACCCACCCACCCACACGCGCATGCACACACAACCATCCAACCCACCCACCCACACACACACACACACACACACACACACACACACACATACACACGACATCTAGTACAACCCCTGAAATACAAGGATATCAGTTCTTATCACTCTACGTATATCATAATTATAGCATTGGCAGTGTGTGAATGTAGCGGAACATGTCGCGGGAGGCTCAAATAACACACACAGCCTGCATCTTACAATCTAATTGTGCGAGCACGCTCCCTGCATTCCAGGGGTGCTCCGACCGTAATTTTCCCTGACAAAGCAGGCAGGCAGACTTCCTATGGAAGCCACTGATATGCAAACGGGGAGAAAGCGGCCGCTCTCAAAGCCGGCATACGGGAAAATGGCTTACGCAGAAGCGGCGGCGTTCGGGCTGTCTCTCCTCTCTCTCCTCTCTCTCCCTCTCTTTCCTCTCTCTCTCTCTCCTCTCTCTCCTCTCTCTCCCCTCTCTCCCCCTCGCCTCGCGCGTATCGCCGCTCTTTCAGGCTATGCGGCACGGCTCATTTCTCAGAGTGACTTAGCTATCTGTAATGGGCCCGGCTACGAGCCGGAGCCAGGCACGGTTTATACAGCGCGTTAGATAAATCATGGCGGTCTCCGCTGTTGGTTTTGATGAAATATTCCATTGAAGGAAAGCAAGATTCTCCCAGCCTCCGCACTAAATGAAATGTGCCAGGTTTTTTTTTTTTCTTTTTTGATGTTAGATCTCTTACCAGTGTGTGGGAGGTAGGATATGGTCTATTTCTTAAAATAGATGTTTTCTTAGACGTAAAAGACGAGTGACATCTGAAGAGAGAGAGAGAGAGAGAGAGAGAGAGAGAGAGAAAAAAACGCATCTTCACACAGCTTGGGTTCTAACAGAAAAACTATGAAAACGGGGGTTTAGGATACATGCATCAGTCGTGGACCGCGCGCTTCAGGGAGGGGAAAGACAAGAATTGTTGAAGGGAAATGGAGATTAAAGATGTGCGTTAATACTGCGTGTGATACATTATAAGTGGACAAGTACGGAACAGAACATGACTCACAAACATATTATGAATTAAAAGAGGGCCTGTACTGCACCATTGTCCAAAAATGGCTGTATATATTACCGATTAAATATTAGTAAATTATTACATATATGTTTAACCCTGGGCGGCACGGATGGTGCAGTGGGTAGCACTGCCGCCTCGCAGCAAGGAGGTCCTGGGTTTGAATCCCGGTCGGCCGGGGCCTCTCGGTGTGGAGTTTGCATGTTCTCCCCGTGTTCACTCCGGGTACTCCGGTTTCCTCCCACAGATGCAGGTTAGGCTGATTGGAGAGTCTAAATTGCCTGTAGGTATGAGTGTGTGAGTGAATGGTGTGTGCCCTGCGATAGACTGCCGACCTGTCCAGGGTGTATTCCTGCCTTTCGCCCAATGTATGCTGGGATAGGCTCCAGCCCCCCTGCGACCCTGTTCAGGATAAGCGGGTTAGGAGAATGAATGAATGAATGTTTAACCCTGTCCTGTTCAAGTAAAAAAAAAAGCTTTTATTCTTGTGTCTGATTTCTTGACCTTGTGGTCACCAGCTATGCACTGATTGGATACTGCAACGCTATTGACAAAACAAAACTGATAATGGATGTGTTGCGCCACCCCTGAAAGCTACAGTACTCCAGAAATACTTTTTGGCAATATTTCCTCCCCATCCACTTCCTGCCGTTTTGGCACACTAAATCACCATAGTAACGTTGTCCTGTTGCTACAATAGCATGGTGGGTCCGTCTGTGACACAGATGACACAGTCAGAATTCAGTTCTTTAGCAGGACTCTTTGCACGGAGAATCAAGGTATTAACTGTATATACCACCTGTGAGCTTCACTACAATGTTGTGTAAAGTGAAATGTTTGCCAAATGGTGAAAGAAGTGTAGTAGACTTGATTTATATGTGGATAGCTGCTGAGCTGTACAGCTCATTGAAGAAAACCTCATTATTTTGGACTCCATACTTTGGACACCATACTTTTCACTTAACTCCAACTTACAGTTAAACGCAAATCTTTGTCGATTTCCACAACCACTAAAACTAACATGCCAGACTTGAGTTTAAAAAGTGTAACACTTGTGTTTATGAGCGAGTCAAAGTCAAGGATGAATTTTGAGTGAGCAAGGCCTGTATAGAAAATATATTGCATTCATAAGTTGATGTCAAATGGTAAAACCTCTAAAACAACATGATTGTAGTCCCGGTACAGATGTGTATGACTACGTGCATAGCCATTAAACCGCTCAGAACGGGATCTGTGAGAAGAGAAACAAAATGGCCAGACACTCTTCTCCTGAAAAAGATGAACTTCACAACTAGGGCAAATGCCACAGATTACAAGAGATTACAAGAGAAGACACCCCCAAAATGGCGGAGATGGAAGGACTGGAAACTCTCAGAAACACAAATGCGAGAGGATTACAAGAAGCCTTGGAAAGTGATCACTCACCAGCCCTGCGGTTTGCGGGTAATGATTTCCCGGGTACGAGCGCCCGTCCCCGCTCTGTTACAGCGGTCCCTCACAGTGTGGGATTGATGCGGCCCTTCCTCGCCATCGAGCGCTCGAAGGCCGTTTCTGAGGCCAGTCGGTCCTGCGTGGGACGTTTCTCATTTTTAAGCCCTCCTTTAGTGTTCTTTCGCCTCGTGTTTCTCGAACACCTGCCCTCTCATCAACGTTTATTGTTGGCTGAAGTTCGACGCACCGCATGTAATTACGTAGGCATTTGCATGCCTCCTTTATTCCGCGTTTAATGCCACAGAAGAACGCCCTTTGAGATTGCTGAATACAGCGAATGCGCGATATATCAGCGGTAACAATGCAGTGATTGTCGTTAATGATATAGGGACCCGCATTGATCGCTCGTCAACAAGCTCAGTCCGCTCACTGTTGGATGAGAGTTTTGTGTGTGTGTGTGTGTGTGTGTGTGTGTGTGAGTGGAGAGAGGACTCATAATTTCTTGCCATAATTTTTTATTTAAACCAAGAGATGACACCACCATACCCCCGCCCTCTACACACACACACACACACACACACACACCCTGACAGCTGCCTGGGACAGCCAGTGTCAGCCCCACTGCTGAAAATCTGCAGAGTCATCAGACAGATCCTGCACGTCCCACCAATCAGGGGGGGTGGATGGGGCGGGGGGGGATGCGTCGAAATCAATAAAGAAGCTCCTCATTCTCCAGAGTCATTGCTGTTCTAATGAACTGTGATCTGGGGGGCTAAATTATGAGTGACACTTGCTTTAACATTAGGCTCTGTGGATTTCTGGAGTAGGGCTACAGTGGCCCTTAATGAACACACTTCCCTATCTCTGTTATGAGGAGTTATGGCCTGAAAAGATTATCGATAAATTACACAAGAGATTTTTGCGCGGTGCATTAAAGGCATTTATTTTGTTTTGCAAGATGTTAAGTGCTCTTTTTTTGTATGAATGTATAGGCACTCGGTTTTTTACCATTATGCAAGTGAGTCCAGGCCTCAGAACTCTAAAGTGCTCGGTTTTTAGTAATAAAAATATATTTTTATTGTTTTAGCTGTCAGGTGTAATAATTTGGAGGGGTGAAATTCCAGTGGAAACACTGAATGAGTGTTTCCCACGTACTGTAGCAAAGACTGCTGTGCTGGCAGTTTCCCATCACACATTCCCATATTTTCTATTTCAAATGTTACCTAATACAAAGCATTTTCATTTGAATTATATAATGTGTGACTAATGCACCCCTTTCATGTGGGATATTAATAATGCATTTGCATATTTCACAAATGGTATTTGGGATTTTAAAATTTAAATAGAAATGCCAACATTCCAGCTTGCAAAAGGCATTTCTTTATGAAACAGACGTGATGAATTTCAAGTATTTTATGCATATCTAATGTAGGGGTTCTTAACAAATGCCCTAACAAATAATTGGATGCATTTTTCATTAGGAAAATGTTAGGTTATTTGGACCCCACTTTTTGAAGTGCAGATTCAAAATGTAAATAGGTTTTTTTTAACTCTGCATTTTAAGAAAGGGTTTGTCTCAAGGTTTGATTAATCTATTAAAAGACAAACAAAAATTAAACTGAATGTTTGATTTATCTGCACATGGAAAATTGCCAAACAACAGAACAGCACAGATTTGTGCATCAGGAGAGATGTAATGGGGGGGAAACTGGTTCTGCTTTAGGGGATCCCAGGCCAGACCTAATGTGCAATGACTATGTAGTATAGATTTTTTATTTTTTTATTTTAAAGGAACTACTGTTTCAAAGTGGTGTTTTATAAGTGATATTTCTGTTACCTTACCTAAATAATCATGTCACATATTCAGAATGAATGACTGACTGGACAAGAGTATTCCAAAGTCCTGCACTGCTACATACAGTACTTCTTGTAACAGGGCTGATGGTGGACTTGCATAGCTAATATGTGCACAGGTGCACAAGCTGACTGAGGTCATATTTGCCAACCCTGAGTCAGTGGGCCCTGAGATTAATTTATGCTATGTTATTTGACGTAAATATGGTGTGAATGTCTCAGGATACCTTTCCCTCTTAGAAAATTTTGATTGATTTATAGTGGCACTCGCTCGACATTTTTAGCATATAACTTATGTGGTTTTTATGATGAGGTGGCCTGGATGCTTTTCACCATGGGTGGGGGTCCCTGAATTAGAAAAAAAGAAGAGAAAGTTATTAGGTAATAACCTCAACATGATAGCTCAGGCAAAACGTCAATCTCAGAACTCATGTGTATACGCATTACAAGCCATATGTTTCAGACGAGATATTAAGTAATTATTGTCTTAATCAATTTTTTCTTGCCACATTACTGAACCAGTCTATTGTGTTTAATTCCCTATGATGGATCTCTCGTCAGAGGCACACTTTATTAAGCTAGGTCACATTAAAAAAACATTGTCCTTAGAGGGCAATGTCTTTTTAATGTCCCTTTATTTGCCTGTACAGCTATTATTTATATTTCTTCATGTATAATATTTCAGATAAAAAATAAATGCGTTTTGAAGTGATTTGTTTTTGTGAATGTCATGATGTTACAGCCAATATGAATTCACATATGATTAATTAAGAGAGGGGCTTGGAAAAGTGTGGGTGTTTGCATGCGATTCCGTCCTCACATTTGTAACTGACTTGCAGTCTTTAGATCTTAACCAGCTGGTAAAAGTGACGCAGAATAATATTATCAGCTTACCAAGTTGAGCTGTGATGTGATCGCTTACGTCTTATTACATTTCTGCTACATCTAGCTCTACTGTAGAGTTACACTATGCTGGCCAGTGGATGATGTGCACCCCATCTATAAGGGGCGACATTGGCTCAGGTGGTAAGAGCAGTCGTCTCATTGGCTCAGGTGGTAAGAGCAGTTGTCTGGCAGTCTGAGGGTTGCCGGTTCGATCCCCCGCCCTGGGTGTGTCAAAGTGTACCTGAGCAAGACACCTAACCCCCAAATGCTCCTGACGAGCTGGTTGGTGCCTTGCGTGGCAGCCAATTACGGTTGGTGTTTGAGTGTGTGTATGAATGGGCGAATAGAAGCATCAATTGCTTTGGATAAAGACGCTATATAAATGCCAACCATTTACCATATAATCAGGTTCCTCCTAAGATTTGCTCCCATTGGGGAGTAGACTTCACTTGGGTGAAGAGCAGTCATCTGGCAGTCAGAGGGTTGCTGCTTCGAGTCTGCCCTGGGTCTGTAGAAGTGTCCTTGAGCAAGACACCTGACCCCTAAATGCTCCTGACGAGCTGGTTGGTGCCTTACACTTGCTGTTGGCCTGTGAGTGTAAGTGCATGTATGAATGGGTGAATGAGAAGCATCAAATGTACAGCGCTTTGGATAAAGGCGCTATGTAAATGCCAACCATTTACTTGACTTTGGATCCTGAACATCACTGCTGCCATTATATAGTCCAATGCCCATTTGAATGGTCATGTCTATAATCACTCAACAATCATAATCAATCATAATCAACGGGGCAGCATGTAGCCTACTGGCTAAATAGCTTGACTGGGACCCAGAACCCCAAGATCAGTGCAGTTGTTAGGCCCTTGAGCAAAGCCCTTAATCCCACATTGTTCCAGGGTGGGTTGTCCCCTGCTTAGTCTAATCAACTGTAAGTCACTTTGGACAAGTGTTCGCTGAATACCAGTTATGTGATTGCCTGAGCCACTGACCACAAGGTCTGTAACTGTAACTCTTGGGGGCCACCAGCCGAATGTACATATGTATAAATGAACTGTGTTCATAACACAATGAGCACTACTCGGGTACCCCAACGTGTAATATACACAAGCGACTGAAAAAAAAGGGATGATGTGAAATTATTGAATATAATTATTCTGTGTAATTGCATATGAACTGAGTTGTCATAGCTCAGATTTAGATAATCAGTCAGTCCAGGCGCAAGCCTGCCTGCTCCCGGACCATTAGCCAGTTGTGCGTATCCCCGAGAAAAAGCCGCTTTTTTAAACAGAAAAACCGGACATGGGTCTGGTGTTTGATTTACGGGAGCGACGGCTAATAGCGGTGGCATCACATTAGACTTTATGGACTAATGTTGATGGAGTCCAGCTCGTTCATGCAGATTTTAGTAGTTGTTTTACTAGCATTAGCAACTGGCTGTAAATGTCCATGAGCGGAGCCAGATTCTCCGGCGGTGAACGCGGTAAAATGCTTTTTCCAATCGCAATGCAAATGGGATGGCAGACCCGAGACCAGCTTCCCTTCCCCGTAGCTCAGTCGTAATTATAGTTTTAGGGGGCTTTTATTGAAAAGGGGGATTTGTTCCCCCCTTACGCAAATGACACATTCACTCAAACTCTGCAATTTTATGTTTAGCCTGAAATGCGATAGACTGTTTTCCAACTTGATTTGCATTTCAGCATAAAACACCCCCAAAAAACCCTCTACTCTTTATTTTGTGCAAAATGAAAAAGATTCAAAAAGTATATTTCTTTGCTGCCTAAAACGTTGTGTGGAAAGGCAGGAAAAACTAAAACCTTTTAAATAAAAAGAAGATGAATGTTAGCCTTTTGTGCAGGCAGTGCTTAGTGATGCTAATTTACCAGTGCAATATGCTGCTGGCCCTGCTAGCAGACACAGCGTCGTGCCAGCCTGACACTGCGGCCGGCATCCAGTGAACATTTCTCACATAAAAATAAATGCCATTGCAACCTTTTTTCCACAAACACAGCTTAGCAGACTACAATTACAGAACTACAGAACTTACAGAACTTTTCAAAGTTACAGGGCTTGACGATGAATGGGCGGCCTGTAGCGTAGTGGTTAAGGTAAATGACTGGGACACACAAGGTCGGTGGTTCTAATCCCGGTGTAGCCACAATAAGATCCGCACAGCTGTTTGGCCCTTGAGCAAGGCCCTTAACCCTGCATTGCTCCAGGGGAGGATTGTCTCCTGCTTAGTCTAATCAACTGTACGTCACTCTGGATAAGAGCGTCTGCCAAATGCCAATAATGTAATGTGATCAAATGAATGAAGGAATTCATGTGTTCTATACTGTGAGTCCAAGGATAGATGTTGACATAATCCGGGCCTATGTCAGTCTGCCTCTTAAGTCTTTTTTTTAACCCTGGAAACACATATTCACTTTTACTGTTTATTAACTTTGGCATTTATGGCTTATTGTCTTAAGATTTAAAAAAGCTAAGGCTGCTTAATATAAAACCTTGATATAATAAATTAAATAATTAAAATAATTAAAATGGGTGCATTGTTTAATTTGTTTTAATATTTTATTTTCAGAAAAGTTGCAGGTTCATTTCCCTGGTGGGTACTGCAGTTGTACGCTTGAGTAAGGCACTTAACCCGAATGGCTTCAGCAAACACCCAGCTATAATATAAATGGATTGTATGTGAAAAATAAATGAATAAATTAATTAATAGTGCATGCTGCTTTCACTAATAGTGTCTGCTAAATGCCTGAAGCATAAATTTGAATGGGCACACACCCAATGTCTGCTTAGACAGTTTTATATTGTTGCACTCTAATGCTAGATACGCTGTGATTCAAAGACATCTACGTGCAGGCATCTTCAACCTCCCACAGCACTTTCAACTATGAACTCATGGCGTCTACCTTTTATTCTACCATGTGTAATCACCCCCTCTGCTCTGAAGAATGTAGAATACTCCAGTTCCCACCTCTCCATCTGTGACCCATCACTTCCAGGGTATTACGCATATTTCACTGTGTGCAGGGAAGGGGGACTAGAATATTCCACATTCTTCGGTGTGGATGGAGAGAGAGATTGGGGAGATGACGAGAGAGAGCAAGAGAGAGAGGGAGGGAGGTGCAGATGGAAAGAGAGAGAGCTATGGAGAGGGAGCGCAAGAGAGAGTGAGAGAAAGGGAGGGGGTGTGGATGGAGGGAGAGAGATAGAGAGATGGAGATAGAGAGCTAGCGATGGAGAGAGCGAGAGCGATGGAAAAAGTAGAAGAGAGAGTGAGAGAGAGAGGGAGAGGGCACAGATGGAGAGAGAAATGAGAGATGGAGAGAGCTAGCAATGGAAAGAAAGAGAGATGCAGACTCTTGTGCAAAGAGGGCAAAAAGAATGAGAGATAAAAATGATGATGGTATATGTGAATTTTCATTATTATTTGTCAAAGTCACTAATGTTATTGAGTAACTCACACAACACAATGTGTTTGTCAAGCCAGTAAGGTTCATTTTGCTATCACTCTGAAAGCAAACCAAAATAAACAGCAGTTATCTGACCCATATACAAGCACTGGTTGATGCGTATGATTTCTCTGAACTATGTGAACTGAAGCAAGCCAGGCACGTTGGGATTGATCAAAACAACTGATACATGTTCCCAAAAATATCTGGGTTGTGCTTTCCTCTGCAATATTTTGAGTTATTATGAACGAGGGAGAGAATGCTCAATGAACTGCCATGTGGAAAAGGTTACCCAGTGAGAGAGGGCATTTCAAAACCCAGTGACATGATCAAATATCTGAACTATATATTCCAAGAGCTGATGAACATTCAACTGACATTCAATATAGAAACCGTTGACCCATTCCAGAGATTAGCTCTAGTGCACTGTGACCCATGTTTCTCTTTAGAATAGAACTCTGATTTAAAAGGATAAGAATGTCCTTTCATTGCTAAATGTGATATGATACTAAAAGGTATTTGATACTTTTCGGAATCAGTATTGAAATGGGCATGTACTCATGAAAACACAACAGCGCTTGGTGGTTACCCTTAAAGACCAACAAGCCCACGCTGTCCAAAATTGAACAAATTGAATATAATCTATGAAAGGAACAAAATTCAATACACAATGAGAGCATCATTAAAATGTAATTTCAAATATCAGAACCTTCTTTAAAAAGACTTGAAATTGTCAGGATGCCATGATGTAGGTCTCTGTTTAATTTAGCGAACGTGGAATTTCGTTGAGAGGGACGCTGGTGCTGCTTCGGAACATGTCTATTTCACTGTGATTGTTCAGCCTTGATTGATGTGGAGATTGTCTGTCCACGACAGTTTCACAGGCACTCTATCAGAAACCGAGCACAGACTTGCAAATGGCAGAATAGGTGGCTTTAATGACAGAGTCATACAGTCCAGGGTCAATCACCAGCAAACAGCAGTAACAGGGACGAGGCAGTTTGTCACAATAGGACAGGCAATGGTCAGACAGGGCAATGGAGAGCAGGCAGAACGTGGTCGAGAGCAACCGGGGTCCGCTACCAGAAAGAGGGTCCAATGGGCCGGGAGTGGGGAAGGAACTGGACCGAAGTGAAGAGGTAGAGGGCTGGAGACAGGATGGGACACCGGACCAGGAACACAGGAACAGGTAAGCAGGGACACAAGAACAGGTGAACAGGAACACAGGAACAGGTAAACAGGAACACAGGAACAGGTAAACATGAACACAGGAACACAGGAGCAGGTAAACAGGAACACAGGAACAGGTGAACAGGAACACAGGAACAGGTAAACACGAACACAGGAGCAGGGAAACAGGAACAGGTACCCTGGACACACGTAAGCAGGGCATGGGAAACGGAATATGGCAGCAGGTAACAGGAGGAAAATGCTGGAGAGTATAGCTAGCACAAAGCAGGGCACATAACAATCTGGCCAAGAGTAGAAAAAAACAGACTATACAGTGTACACAGGTAACGGGACGCAATGGGATTCAGGTAAGTGTCATTACACATTAGGATGTAGTGCAGGGGGGCGTGACTAGGGAACAGGTTCAGTGCAAACGTACAAAGACAAAACGGAATATGGACTAAGCAAATACATAGAAACGGAGGAACAGGGATTTATACAGTCAGGTCCATAAATATTGGGACATCGACACAATTCTCATCTTTTTGGCTCTATACACCACCACAATGGATTTGAAATGAAACAAACAAGATATGCTTTAACTGCAGACTTTCAGCTTTAATTTGAGGGTATTTACATCAAAATCAGGTGAACGGTGTAGGAATTACAACAGTTTGTATATGTGCCTCCCACTTTTTAAGGGACCAAAAGTAATGGGACAATTGGCTGCTCAGCTGTTCCATGGCCAGGTGTGTGTTATTCCCTCATTATCTCATTTACAAGGAGCAGATAAAAGGTCTAGAGTTCATTTCAAGTGTGCTATTTGCATTTGGACTATGGACAGACGAGACAAAGATCAACTTGTACCAGAATGATGGGAAGAGAAGAGTATGGAGAAGGAAAGGAACTGCTCATGACCAAAACATACCACCTCATCAGTGAAGCATGGTGGTGGTAGTGTCATGGCGTGGGCATGTATGGCTGCCAATGGAACTGGTTCCCTTCTATTTATTGATGATGTGACTGCTGATGGTGATGGTGATGTCTATGCGTTCCAGACTTCAGGCTGTAATTGACTGCAAAGGATTTGCAACCAAGTATTAAAAAGTGAAAGTTTGATTTATGATTGTTAGTTTGTCCCATTACTTTTGGTCCCTTAAAAAGTGGGAGGCACATATACAAACTGTTGTAATTCCTACACCGTTCACCTGATTTTGATGTAAATACCCTCAAATTAAAGCTGAAAATCTGCAGTTAAAGCACATCTTGTTCGTTTCATTTAACCCTGGAAACACATATTCACTTTTACTGTTTATTAACTTTGGCATTTATGGCTTATTGTCTTAAGATTAAAAAAAGCTAAGGCTGCTTAATATAAAACTGTGGTGGTGTATAGAGCCAAAAAGATGAGAATTGTGTCGATGTCCCAATATTTATGGACCTGACTGTATATTCCCACACACATACTCACACGCCAACAGCGATTGGCTGCCATGGAAGGCACCAACCAGCTCATCAGGAGAATTTGGTGGGTAGCTGTCTTGCTCAGAGACACTTCAACACACCCAGGGCAGGGGTCAAACCAGCAACCCTCCGGCTGCTAGACGAGCTAATGTCTGATGATTGCTGTGTGGCACATAATGAATTTCTTGTCAATTGTCATTTGGTGTGACAGACCTTTGGCTAATGTGTCTGATGGTTTTGGTGGCTCAGTCTGTTTTGGTGCTTTTCGTACAGACCTGCTTATAGTCCAACCATCATTAGCTTAACTAAGCTGAACAGCTCAGAGTCTTAATGAATTATGTTAATCACTTACTACTTACTTTGGGAAAATTATATACAGTATATTTAATTTTTATTCAATTTTATGATCAAATTTTGATCAAATTTAGGCTGTAGTTATTTCAATATCACGGCATTTTCCTGCAGAAAAAAAGTAAGTTGCTTGTTCTAATTCTAGCTCTCAACCTACTCGTCGTGCTTCTCTCTTTTTCCCCTAGAGAGGTACAAATAAAAGTATTATTAGCTAATAGCAGCTTCTTCAACTGGTGTTGAGCTCTTTTTCATATCTGCGAAATAGACCTGAGGTGATGTCAGGTACGTATATATGGAGGTCATAGAAGCGGTGATAATGGTGAGAATGCATTATCAGATTACATTCTCCTCCACACCTACACATCCTGAAGAGTAGGAGTATGCATGTCTGTGTGTGAGAGAGTGTGCGTGTGTGTGTGTGCAGAGCATGTGTGTGTGCATGTGGGTATGTGCGAGAGGGAGACACGTATTTGTGTGCACACGTGTTTGTACGTGTGTGCTTGCAGTGCGTCCATGTGTGAGATAGAGTGTGTGTGTGTGTGTATATGTGCATGTGTGTGAGAGCGAGAGTGTGTGTGTGCATGAGTGTGTGTGAGTGTGCAAGAGAGTGAGCATGTGTGTGTGTGTGTGTGTGTGTGTGCATATGTGAGCGTGTACGTCTGTATGTGTGCGTTAGCATGCGTATGTGTCTGTTACCGTTAGCTGTTACTCAGACTCAGTCTGTAAGGAGAGGCCAGACCTCCCCGCAGTAGAGGCCAGTCAGTCACCATGGTTCACTCTCCACATTAGCAGAACAGATGTCGGGTTCTTGTGCCTCCAGTTCAGTCAAGCGTACGGGACCATGAGCAGGCAAGCTGTGTAAGACCTGTCCTTACCACACTCCCTTACAAACTACACATTCTACATTTCCCTCCCAGTGTCTGCTATCTTTCAAGATCAATAAGTATTGGATTTCAAAAAGCTTTCCTCAATGATGAAGCAGAACTGCAGGATAATGTTTAGCTGGAGGTGCCACATTTCTTTCCTTTACTTTGTGTGGTACGTCAAGCTATCTTCAGTTACTTGTTTTTTTTACATAAAATACCAAATAATAATAATAATAATAAGAAGAAGAAGAAGAAGAAGAAGAAGAAGAAGACGAATAGTAAATAGTAGTCAGTAGTATAGTATAGGGAATAGCAATAGTAATAATAATGATAATTATCACCCATTGTTTGTTCATGAAAACCATCTGGAAGTAATGACCAACTGTCAATTAAAAAAAGATGTGGTTCTCCCCAACCTGAGACGATACGTATATAGAGGCTTATGTTTGTAATTAAGGACAAAGCGGCACTGCAGTTAGATTGAACAGCTCACTTTATTTCTCTCTGCTTAGTTTCCCCTCATTAGCTTTGTAAATGGCAAGGTTGCCTTTGGTCCCAGATGTAACCTCACACCCGGCCGCTTAAAGCCGATGGTCCCACCTCCTCTCTCAGAGCGTCTGAAGGTGAACAAAGCGCGTTTAAAGTCAGCCGATCGTTTAGCCGAGCTCATCATCGTGACCGGCGCTCTGTCTTTACCTTCCCCGGCTCCACCGCTTTTTAATTCCGAGGATTTGCTTTGATTAAATGACCTGTCTCTCAGAATTACACGCCGCCTGCCGCCTGGCTCCTGTGCGCTGAGAGACAGAAAGGACTTCCTGTCAGTGTCACGCTCACTTCCTGTCACGGCGGCGTTGTTCTTTACGCGCAGGCTGACATGGGAGGGACAGCTGAAGGTTCGGCTGTCACCGCACGCGGCTCGTTATTTGTCTTCGGAGGGGAGAACGCGTAAGCAAGGTGACACGGGTGACTGACTCAGGGTTTAATTCACTGCGCTCTGTTCGTCATTTCCCCAAATCAGAGCGCCGACGTGGTCTTTTTTGGGAGTCCTAGTTTTGTAATGAAAATAACTAACAATGTAGCTAGTAGGGGCCGCGGCTAAGACGCAGCGGACTGGCGGTTGCAGTTCACTGCAGTTGCACACCGGGGACCGGGATTAGGGTTAGGGGAGGGACTTGGCAGGGTTAGTAGATCGCCGCACAACAAAAAGCACCTCGGGGGCCTTGGAATCACGGAAGACGAGCATGAAACGAGACGGCTTGAAGAAGGCGTGTTGCTCTCCTTCGGGCCGCTGAGGGCCGGGGTCTGGGCGGTGTATCTACTACTAGCTCTAATTGAATCAGACGGGGTACAATTGGCTACCTAATTGGGAGAAAAAGGGAAAAAATTAGAAAAAATCTAACTTTAGAAACAAAAAACAAAAAAAAAATGTAGCTAGTTACTGAACCGAAACCTAGATGTTAAACTTGGTTTTCTTTACAGACAAAATGGCTGACTATATGTATTCAGAGACACTGCCAAGAATCCAGGGGTTCATCCCAATCCCTTATTTTTTCATGTTTTTCCATTTCTTCTCTTCTTTTCTTTTCTCCATCGGGAGAGGCTAGGAAAAGAAAAGAAAAGAGAAAGTAGTAAAGACAGGGAACGTCAGTTGGAAGCCATGTCAGTTACAGACGTGGCAGATGGGGAGAGGTAGATCCACAGGTCGATCATTTATATGTCAGACTTTCTGAAAAAATACCTCTGCAAAGGATGCGCTGATGTTTTCTTGCTCAAAGGAAAGGACTAACTTCCATTCTAGCTCCTAGAAGGCACATTTAAGGGGTCGGAATGTTATTAAAGTTGGTGGCCCTCATCTGATTTCCAGGTCAGAAGCAAGGAAAGAAAAAAGTCTACTGGATAAGCTACTGGAATGAGCCCCAGCACCCAATGAACGGAAATGAAACAGGACCCCTTCCAAAAATGTGTGTGATGATATTCGACCCGATCAACCCAGCCCTTCTTGGGTCCCATCTAGCCAGAGACACCAAGCATAATCACCACATTTCACCCCATAAGTAGCATCTCTGTATGTACAACCACATTTCCAATCGCCTTCAAACCATTTCCTCACAATGTACACCTCCTTTAGTTAGTAAACAAGCGCATTTCTCTCGTAATTGTATCGCTTGGTTCAGCCATTAAGCTAATTGTTATTTATATTACTGTAGCCTTATTTTACAAATCGCCTACACTCATTCTGTAGATATAGTGCCTGTTTTAAGTTAATAATCAATGATCTAACCACCACTAATCAGGATCTCATTAGATCTTTTTTCCCCTAAATTGACTTTCCAAATGATATATCCTTTTTGTCAGTAACATGCTACCTTTGGGCTCTTTATACTTTTTCAAATTTAAATTTGATTTTCAGCTAAATGCCAATCAGTGGTTATGGGTGATAATAAGGATACTGAAAAGGTGCTAATTTGGAATGTTTATTACATTACATTATTGGCATTTGGCAGACGCTCTTATCCAGATCCAATCAACGTTCGGTTGATTAGACTAAGCAGGAAACAATCCTCCCCTGGAACAACCTGATTTATTTGTATAGCGCTTGTGTCGAAGACTTTCTCAGAGATTACATTACATTACATGTCATCTGGCTGATGCTTTTAGTTGATTAGACTAAGCGGAAGACAGTCTTCCCCTGGAGCAATGCAGGGTTAAGGGCCTTGCAGCCAACGGCTGTGCAGATCTTATTGTGGCTACACCGGGATTAGAACCACCGACCTTGCATGTCCCAGTCATTTACCTTAACCACTACGCTACAGTCCGCCCCAAGTTTATCTGGTTTCAAACCCATGGCTCCCGCCTTTCTGCTGTGTGTACTGTCCCTTTCCTGTCCATGATGGCCACAGCAGGTTGGGCTGGGATGGTACTGCGGCCTCACAGCCTCTGTCACAGTGAAGGAAAGCAGAGCAGAACTGAGCCTCCAGCCTATGACAGACGTCCCACCATTGCTGAAATTACTGTGTGGGGTCCCCTTTACATTATGCGACCAGCAGGGGGGGCCCCACTGCACATTACATGATTTGGGAAGGCTGGTCGGGGGGATGGGGGGGGGAGTACAACCTAGGGAGATTCCCCGCACTGTATGGTTGCTTAATTGACCACTTGTCAATTCACAACAGGGTAAACTTCACTGCATGATAGCGGATTTGCGGGATTCTTTCCTACTCAGGTATCAGGTGGCAAATTCCGGAAGACTCACGGACCTTCAGGGAAAGGTGGGGTGACGCGACTGTGGCCTCCGTTTAATTTAACCGTCTATAACTAGTTTGTGCTTTACTTTCACAAAATGCTTTTCATTTAAGGCATTTTTCATTAAATAGCAAATGGAGGGGGAAAAAAACAAAAACAAATCTGTATGCCCCTGCGAGAACATTTTTCATTTCCTTTATATAGATTATGAAAGCAAATAGGCCATTGGTAAATATGAAAAATATAAATACATGCTGTTGTTATTCTCATGGCAGTATATTGTGCGTTGTGTGCATTCTGAATTCTAAAAAGGGATGGCAGAGAGTCGTACAGCGTTCTGCTGAAAAATAATAGACAGGAATTAAAATAGCACCAAAAAAAAAAATGCTCTGTGAGAAATGAAAAGAGGTTTGTTCCTCAGCGATGATGCGGATTGCTGCTAGTTCTGATCCAAGGCGCAACTAAATGCAGTTCACCTCAGGGAAAGATCAATCAACACATATATGCTATTTCCTCAGCCTTGATCTTGTACTGAAAATAGTGTTTCCATAGATCCGCGTGTTTTTGGCAAAGACCCCGTGCCTACTCTGATTGACTGGAAAAGTGCTATCACCGGCAATTTAATCTATCTCACTCTGCAGTGTGTGCCAGCGTTATCGCAAACCTGTGCCCACAAGTGAAAGCCATCAAAGTTTGAACCCCCCGCAGTGGTTGTGTCGGCCGGCTACCAAAGCATCCCTAGGGCACCACCTTGCCTTTAGATGTAGCGCTGTCAGAACCACCCCCTCCCCCACCATCAAAAAAAAGAAAACAGCTGTGACTCCTACTCAAATAGCAAGGGGAAAATGACATTGCTCCCAGCCCTGTCACAGTAAGATGGAGAGGGAGAGAGAGAGAGAGAGAGAAAGAGAGGGAGGGATAAAGAGGGAGAGAAGAGCACGGGGAGAATTCAACCAAAAAGTTCCAGGAATATCTGCAACAAAAGGGTGTTGTTATGGCGACGGATGCTGCAGTAGGTCCACGTCGCCACGACAACTGGCCGGCCTCCATCCAGGTCAGGCCATGCGGGACGGGGGGGGGGGGGGGGGGGGGGCTCATGGCCCTCTTCTCAGCACTTTCATTTTAAAGTGCTTACACTCTCGTTAGCGGCCTTCCATTACAAAGGTCACTAACACGGAACCCGATAACACGCCCGCTCAGTGAAACCGTAAAATAACCTCACGCATAACAAAAATCAACTCACTTTCATTTATACTTTGTTTCTGCCGCCATTATGCCTCGAGGGAAAACCAATTACAGTAAATTGAGGATTACGTTTTTTAATGCTATTGCTTACACTATATCTATTTTTTCATATTACCCGCAAGATTACTGCTCTCAGCTTTGCGTCCATAAGAGAGCTCGGGTTAAGCGTATTGTGCCTTTTCAGGATGATCTCATTTTAATCTTTTAAAAAATAAAACAGCCCATAATCTACATTCCCCGGTGCAATCAGGGAATTAGGGCAGAGGTTTGATTGTTTAAGTTTGACCTTGGATACATCAAATCCCACCATGATGGCAGCCTCATTAATAATATATATTTTAAATGCAACACCTCTGATTATACTTTTCACTTTCATTGCTAGATTCTGTAAGTAAATATGCCATGGGCATGTTTTTATTTTAATCACTGTATATTGTTTTAGGACAATGAAATTGAACTTTGAAATATAAAAATTCTAACAGCACAAAATATGTACAATTTCAACCCAGAAATGCAATTAAGTGAATAACTAAAGTTCAAACAATCTGTTTAAGATGGAAATATCCAACAATCACAACTACAAGATAACAGTTAAAGCAAAAACAGGTTGAAATATTAATCAACTGCATTCAATTCCACTATAAACATACACACACATACCATGCACATTCCGCTATTGGCATGTCTGTTGGTTTTATTGCACCTGTCAACATCTACATTCTAAAATGCTTCTCAGTATATTAAATATATTTATTATGCAAAATTACTGACTTACATATGTGGAAAAGCAAGTGTTATTTGAAATAATATACATTGAATTACCCACTGGTGTCAGTTCACGTATGTGGACTTTGATTTTCTGTGTTGAGCACCTTAAATCATTCTGACAAGGGAAAGAGAGGTACGCACAGTATACCTGTTCCGTTATATATTGTTGTGTTTATGGAGTAGGATTCAATTCCATTTTCTCACCGGGAGACGCTCTTACAGCTCAGCAGACTGTCAGAAAGTTCTCTCTCCCTGCCAAACTCAAAGCCCTGCCAGCACTGACGTTCTGCCACCTCTGTCCTGACCATAAAGCTCGACTGAGTTTGAATGTGATTGAAAGTGACTGTCAAGGAGAGAGTGTATGTATGCACGTGGGTGTGTGTCTGCGTGAATGAGTGAGTGAGCGTGTGCGTAAAAGCATGAGTGTGAGTGTGGGGGAGTGAGTGAGTGAGATAGTGAGCGAGTGAGTGATTTACAGATTAAGTGTTTGAATGAGGGTTTTATAGTGTGAGAGAGTGACTGAATTAGATAATGTAGATAAGTGAGCAGTGAGATAGTGAGTTTTAGAGAGTGAGTGATTTAGAGTTTTAGGAATTGAGTGAGTGATTTAGAATTTTAGAGAGTGTGTGATTTACAGAGTGGGTGTGTTATGTTCCTGTGTTCTGTCCTGTGTTAGTTTATCATTGTTTATTATCATTATTCTTGTAATGTATTATTTTTCATATTCATGTCTGGTGTTCTGTTTATATTCATAGTCTTTGCACTCGTCTTCCCCTGTGATGTCTGAGTCTGAATGTTTACTAGCCCTGTCAGTCACCTGTCTGCGTGCCCCACTATTCGGGGGTTTACGGTAGTTCCGGGGTTCAACCTTCCTTCCAATCTTGCATTCCTTACTTCCTGCTTTCTCTCCATTTCATGTTTGTGCATAGCACTAATATACTAATCCCAACTAACATAGAAGTTGTACAGTACTAATTATACTAATGTCAAACTAACAAACTAACATTCACTAGTGTTGGGTATTTGTAATTGAAATAACTTAACTAACTTACTAACCCAACTCCAGTTTCAATTCTGTTCTGTAACTAGGCCTCCCAATTCTATCACTGATTATTTGCTTAGTTTCAGCGAAGTATTCGCACCTGTCTCTCCGTATCTCTGCATCTCCTGATTCTCTGCAATTGTCTACTCCCTAGTCCAGAGCCGTTTATATTACGTGTGTCTTTGTGAATCCAGTCCGCGTTTTCGTTTCCCCCTTGTTATTGTCCTATTACCCTTTCATGTGTCTCACCAGATGTTTATTTGTTAGACCGCCCTCACTCCCATGCCCCACCTAGTTTGTCTCATTCCCCTGTGTATTTATACCTGTCCTTTTCAGTTGCACCCTGCTAGTTCGTCTTGTCCTGTTTTTGAGTCCTGAGCCCTTCATTCCTTTCCCCTGTTCTAGCCCCCTTATTCCCAAGCCTTGTTTCCCGAGCCTTGTTTGTTTGCCCTTGCCATGTTTCTGTTTGGATTTCCTGTGTTTGACCCCTGCCTGCTTTTTGAACTATTCTGTTGGATCAACCTCTGTACTTTTGCCTGTGGACTGACCCCCTGGTTTTTGATCTTTTGCCTGTTTGTTACTACGCTCTGTCTGCCCCTCCACCTGCAAGTAAACCTGTCATTTTCCACACCCCTGTGTCTGATTCTGGTTCCTCTGTCCTCCCCATCGTGACAGAGTGATTTAAAGAGTGAGTGACTGATTCAGAGTGATTTTAAGATTTTAAGCTCCAGAGTGCAAATGAAGAGGAATGTAGTAACCTTGAGCATGGGCACCACAGAGACACATGGGAGCGGACAGGGAGAGACAGCTTTTGTCCCTCTGTACGGAAGCTGAACAGTTATCCAGGCCTCAATCAAGACCAGGACAACAGAAAATGGCCTTTCAGAAACACGACTGCTGTGAACATTATGCACTGGGATGAAGTGGCTTTTACGACTAAGTCCTCATTTGATTTATATACGTAGATGTACATGGATAGATGACTGGAAGGCATATATAATTAGAGCTTGAAATTAAATCGGCGTTTTATGGAAGAAGCCAATAACTGACTGAAATCCAAGGAGTTCCTTTTTCTGAAGCAATCAAGCATCAGCAAGCGAAGATTTGCTTGGGACGTCCAACCAAATACTTTTACAGTTTTACACTTCCACTGCAAGACTGCAGTCCGAGCATTGATGAATGCAGTGCTCCCTCTTTTGATTAAAAAAAAACAACTGAGTCACAGGGTTATCAAAATTGTAATCTAATATTGGGAAAACTCGATCTTCGGAGTGGACACATCGGGTTCTGTAAATGGAGACTTGAAAAGAGCAGTGGACCAGCAGGGAGTACACGTATGGAAACACTCATTTATTCCAAAAGATCAAGTCTATTTTTCATTGACACTGAAATACAACACATAAAATGCACTAAAAGATCGAAAATGGCTGAATTTTCCATGCAGTGAAATAAAATCAGTTCCAGCCTTAAGTCATTTCTCAAAATGGCAGCAATAAAAGGTGTAGTTTATTGTTTTTAGATTGAGAACATGTCTCTGTTCACTCCCTTCACATGTCCGGGATAATGTAAATGTGCCAGCGTGACACGGGATACATTAAAAATGAATATATGATCCCAATAAAACAGGGTAACCACTTCCACCCACCCAGCACTTAAACATCTCACCTTTAAACCAAACAAACAACACCTTAGTGTTCCAGGAGAAAACACAGACAATGATTCAATGCATCAGGAAGCTAAATTATCTGCATTTTATGGACATGTTGTTAATTAGCTGCAAGCATTTTTTAAATTGTTGTTGTCCAATTGAAGGTGAGCACAAAGAATGCTTCAATAGTTGCGTTTGTCATTTATGCAAGCATTGGATTAATTGCCTAAAAATGTTTTGGGATTTGATTAATATTGATAACAAATAAACATTGCAATTAACCTGGGAATTGCAAACATCCACTTATGCTCAATTGCTCATGAACAACAAATAGTCAATGGGTTGTTTCCGTCTATTTATAATTAAATGTGAGGTTCATTTGTAGTCCCACTTTTACAGATCTGAGAACATTAAAAGGATGGTTAACTTCCAGGAGTATTTCTTTCAGTATATACACTCAGTGAACAATTTATTAGGTAGACCTGTACACCAGCTTTACAATGGAAATATTTAATCAGCCAATCATGTGGCAGCAACTAAATACATAAAAGCATGCAGACATGGCCAAGAGGTCCAGCTATTGTTCAGACCACATGTCAAAATGTGGAAGAAATGTGATCTAAGTGACTTTGACCGTGGAATGGTACCCAACAGGGTGGTTTGAGTATCTCAGAAACTGCTGATCTCCTGGGACAGTCTCTGGGACAGTTTGTGATAAAATTGATACAGAACTGTGTATAACTACAGTCTTAATATGAAATAAGGGTTTCATTTAAAATGCATCTGTATATTTTATTTGTTAAGAAAGAGCTTTCATAATATGCCATATAGCCAAATACGAGTTTGAGGTCGAGCCATTTGCAATATTAATTAATTTTATTATTTCTTTAACAGTCGTCAAATGGCCACTTCTGACTTTACACTTGACCACGCTTGCCCTCAGATCTGCAGGAACAGGTCTGTGAGCTGTTCAGAAGATACAGTCCGCTAATAAATAGCCACTTTCCGCTGTATACATTTAGACTGGGATTGCCATCCCATGGCCGAGAATGCGGTTAACTCCGAAAGCTAATCTGAAATAAAAATTCTTCTGTGTCTTCAGTCTGGACAATGCCCAATATCCACGACGAAGGTCGCGGCAAACTGTCTCAGCCATCAAGCTGAAATGTCAATGGCTCAATGAATTTCAGTGACAGGGAAGTACTGTGCCGGGATGGAGTGACTTTTACGACTGTAAGTCCTCGTCTCATTGATATCAGTGGTCATGGACAGTCGACCGGAAGGCATATCTAATTAGAGCTGGGAATTAAATTGACGTTTTATGGAAGAAGCCGATAACTGGGAGTTCCTTCTTTCTGAACCAATCAAGCATCAGGGTAATGGGACTTTGCTTGGGATGTCCGACCAAATACTTTCACCGAGGTTTATGTTCTGCCCCGCAGTAGCCGAGGTGCAGGATACATACAGTTTAACTGAAATGGGCCAGACCAAGATGGAATTAATGTCAAAAGTACTGAGTTATACATTTCCGCATTAAGGCTAGCATGCTATCCAGAAATGGGTTTTTATACACAGAGATTATAACTTATAGATTTAACACGCACACACACACACACACACACACACACACATTGCAGCTGGACAGTCAACAGATGGCAGTGGAGTGGATTTTACTGAATTCCTTTCAGATAAATGGCAGCAGAACGAGAAAATCAAGACGGAGAGGATATCAAAAAATGTGTCGGATTTTTAACGATGAAAAACACACAAAAAAGACCATTGGTACAGTCATATTGTAAAGAGGTTGCTACCACCTCAATGCATATTTCTTCATTTGACGCATGAGCTCCAGAGAATAGAACAGAAATAAATGTCTGTAAAAATAAGGGTTGCTCTATAATTTATTTCACTCAAAGCAGAAAGTTAGAGGGAGAAAGAAACTGCCTGCCTTGAATTTCCAAGCAGTACTGTAGAGAGAGAACAGTTTGTACTGATCAAAGTTAGATGTTCCTACAGTACATATAGTGGTAGTGTACTTCACACGTAGGCCTGGAATATTAGCTCAGTTCAAATAATAATTCTGCTCACATTCTATATCATGCAGCAGGCTTGAATGCAGATGCGCTGTTAGCACGCAGCTCATTTTCACTGTTTTCGTGAATGGGACGAGGTGGTTTGTTAAGGATGAAAATTTATGCCTTTCCTATTTGGTGTGCAAACTCGCTGATGTCTTGGAACAAGACTGTCTTGAAAAACAGATTTTTACTGCTCAGAGCGCTGAGCAGATAAAAGTGTCTAATAAAATATGTTATTAATATTATATAAACCAGGGATGTGCATATTTTCAATGGCTAGTCAAACAATCATAAATCATCTTAAATGTGTGGTTATAGAGGAGGTCAATTTCAATGTGTGCAGTGCGCATCATTTCATCATGTGTTGAAGCATATCACATTTATATCGCACACCTCTCAACAGTATTTATAGTTAAAGGGTCTACCTGCACTTATCTAAAATAAAACAAAATCTTCCTAAAGAAGAAGAAATAGCTGCTAAAAGGCCAAACGGTTAAAACATTACTGTCTAGGCCTCTGAGCTAGGCTCAGGAAAAACGCAACATGCAAGCTGATATCTGTGAGATTCGCCCCATCATGCAACAATTTCTGCTCACCATAATCTGTATTTCAAAATCCATTTGATATCTGAAAAGGAATGAAGAGGCATGGTTTGCACAGTCTCTCTGGTCCAAAGGTCTTGGTAATCAAATGTTTCATGGTGCAAGCAACATGAAAAGCATACTTGCAACGGGTAGGCAGGCTAATGGTAACCCTGAAGTTGTAGCAGTTTTTTTTCTTTGCAGATTGCAGGACATTTTGGTAAATGCATTTTGGTGAAAGAAAAATCTGTTGATTAAAGTTGTATTACTTCTGTGAAACAAGCCCCTTATTGTTAAGAATCATTAATCAAAATAACACAATGCAACTCACTAGTCAATAAAAGTATCTTTTTTGGAGAAAATCATTCTTTATCTGTAAATTCTTGTCTCCCCCTGAACACCATCTGTTTCAGACTATTAATGTTGGGCTGAACATCAACCAAATAATTTACAACATGGGTGCAAGACATCTATGAATGATCTACTAAAGGTTTATAACCGTTATAACATTTTCCCCAAACTTCAATTAACAGACTAGTTTATGAACAGGTATACGAATAAATGATGTTCAAGAATGGTTATTTTGAATGATGCTTAACACTATGTATATTTTATGTACGGATTGTGTAGGTAGACGTATTTATTGTTTGTAATAAAATTGATTTTACATGCACTGCATTTAAATGTATATTTTGCCGACCTGTCCCACAAACACATGGCTGCAATCCCCTTTCGACATACTGTATATGGACTCGTTGTGCTTTTTTCCCGCCTCCCTTCGTTTCTAAGACACGGTTAATCCCTGCTCTGATCGCACGAGATGCGGTCTCGTCACTTTTTTCCCGCTTCCCGCTGATTTCCAGCGCTTATCCCGGGCCGCTGGCCGACAGCAGCGAATGGGAACGGGGGGAAGCTCCAGCGGTCCCGCGGCGCCCGCGCTCTTCGCCGTTTCATCATCTCCCGATAGATAAGCGAGCGACCGTGCGGAGGGCTTCCTGGACTGTTCGCTCGCTCTCTCTGGGAAAAAGAAAAGTCATGCCCGATGAAGTATTGATTTTTTTCCCCCTGTGCTATTTCTTGCGCCTGACTATGGAGAAACTTCACGGGACCAGCTCAGATGGCTCTGTTAAATGAAATGAGGAGGAGGAAAGATGGAGGAAACCCTGCCCAGGCTTCGGGAGGTGATCCTGGGGAGTATGAGGAAGGATGAGGGGCGATAGACGGGAGAGCTTTATTGATTTGGGTCCACAAGTAACGGCTTAACGCCACTCCATAAAACATTTAAACGCTCATTAGTGACATTTTGATACATACATTTAAATAATTTTCGGTATTATAATATTGCACATGCATGCTTTTGACACAAAACAACGTGAGAGATGGTCCATCTTGTTTTGGAAGGTATTAGCTTGCGAAAGCAGTGCACTGTGTCATTTTCTGAACAACAGGGACAATATCCCATGAAACCGGTGTGTGCAAAAGATCATTTATCAGGACCTGTTTCTTTTCATAAAACTGTGCCTTGTGAACGCAAGTAAAGCCCAAATAAGCACTTTGAGAAAATGAAGACTGAAGAAAGACCGTGGACAGACATGAGCTTGACAAATATCTGTCCAAATGGCTACGACGTATGAAACCAAATGGACACATTTATACCAATGGCTTTTTGTTCCCCATTGTCTTGGACAGGTGTCAGATTGTGGCATTAATTGGGATGTATAAATGTATTTGACAATATCAATTATTCCGAGTGAAATGGAAAACGGCAGAAAAGAGGACATGTATTTATTTCTGAAAGGATTATTTCATAGCTGGGAGACACATTTTAAAGATATTGAAGTAAGTAAAATTGAGAAGGCTGTAAGGTGGTCAGTACAGAATGCAATATCCTGAAGATCACATTAATCTTTTACAAAATAAGTTAGGTAACTTGCACAAAAACAAATGAATTAATAAATAATAAATGTAGTATACGTGCATTTCTCTCTTTTAAAAAGAAACTATACCACACCTGTTCTTTTTCATCCACAGTTTAGTGATTTAGTGATAACAAGTAACACCAATGATCAAAGAGTGACTAGGTGTCCATGAGTCAGATGCGGACCCAGGCAGCCGTACCGTGTGATGTGTGAATACATACATATTTCATTCTTAGCACACTTAATTGCTCTTACCACAAGGGTATCCCTTTATTCTAACCAATCTGACTGGATCAAGCCCATGTAGTGTCGAAGCCTGGCTGGCATTGGTGCAGGTTCACTTACAGTACCCAGGCTATGAATTCTGTCATGGACAGGGGCGAACAGACGAGCAGCTTATTGAATGGCGATATTTATCCTGAAACTGTTTTTAATGGTTTAGTGCAAGCTTTAACGAGCATGTCAGTTTAAGTAAGGATTATCTGTTAACACCTAATTCCCTCCTTACTCCATCCACTATGATAGGTTTGCATTTGCATCTGGCACTGTGTGAAATAATATTTTTAAAAAATCCATATCCCCTGTTCTAATCAAAATGATCTGAGGAAATTCACTCTCTTTTTTATAATTACAATCATGCATACAATGGAAATGGCACTATGGCACTGTCTTAGATAAGGTTAAAACGGAGAGGTAAACGTCGCTGGCTAGGGCGGCCTGTAGAGTAGTGGTTCAGGTAAATGACTGGGATTTTAATCCCTGGTGCAGCAACAATAAGATCCGCACAGCCGTTGGGCCCTTGAGCAAGGCCCTTAACCCTGCATTGCTCCAGGGAAGGATTGTGTCCTGCTTAGTCTAATCAACTGTACGTCGCTCTGGATAAGAGCGTCTGCCAAATGCCAATAATGTAATAATGTAAGGGAGGACAGGAAGCTCTGTGCCTCTTGTACTTGTGTAGCCCAAAGGTTGTTACCAGTGTGGACCGGTTCAAAGGCCTCTAGAAAATATAAACACATAAATACATTTAGAAAACACTTATGACATAATTTCCTGTGAATTAAATTGGTTTTACTTTCCCCGACTAAAACTGGCTTTTGAACATATCTCTAAGTGTGGGCATGCCTTTGCATGTTCTGTATGCATGGAACACAAGCTATGCTGATCCCGTGTGTCTTCTGCCGACAAAATGATACAGAGAAGGGATTTGAAAGACCCATCTGGGAGATTCATCTGTCAGTGTGTGCGTGTTGCCGGAGCTGAGTTCCTGTTTTCTTCTTTGGGCGTGATTCTGTGTTGGACCACAATATGTGCTCAGTGTGTGGTGTGGTGCATGACCCATACCACACCTCTCTTCTACAAGAAAGAGCTCACATTCAGTTGATCAAAATGGATGTACAAATGCACTTTTACATCATGAATCCCTGATCTGGCACCTGTTCCACAAAGCAGGATTACTGAGTTCAAGTCCATGTTCCAGATCTGGGCAAGGTACAGTTATCTGCTTAATTCAGTAATCCTGCTCTTGTGGAACAGGCCCAGGATTGCTGAGTTCGATGGATAACTTCACTGAGTAAAACCTGGAGCTCAGCCAAATCTTGAATATGGACTCAAGTAGAAACAGCTGCTCTGGGTTTTAGTCTGTGCGGTTATCTGGCTAACTCTGTAATCCTGCTGCATGGTACAGAGCCCAGCTGTTCAGGACTGAGCAGCTGATCATGTGTGGATAACGCTGGCTCATGGCTCTCAACCCATTAAGGTTCTGTTCCACATTTTCCAGTCAAATTGACCTTTTTCTGTTTACTGCTGCAAATCATCCTTCAACTATTCAACTTTCAGGATAATACCACCTTTTCAATGATTATGTCATGTGTACGGTACAATT